>NW_026460177.1:0-57695 GCF_021730395.1 Mercenaria mercenaria | reverse complement strand
AACACTGGGTGTAACACTGAGTGAAAATTTCTGTGTATTTTAAGAGAAATATTTTTATTGTTTATTACTTTTGCTTTTTACCAGAATTCATTAATTGTGCTTATGTATGAGATATTCAACTGATCTGTATAAATACAGAGTAAAATTATACAGTGTCAGAGGAGGAGGCAGAGTGGCCTAAGCGCAACAAGCTGAAAGGCTAAAGGCTAATACATGTTAGCTCTGTCAGTTAGAAGTTATACTTTTGACTTCAATGTGTATCTCCTTTATAGAGAAACGAAAAAGACAGGTGGGCACAGACTCATGTAACTCCATATGTGAATGACAAACTCAATTTGTTCCACCTGGTGGAGAACTTCAGCAGTGCAGTGGCACAAGTTAAGTGGACAGTGCAAGGAGATTATAGACTGTTTTTCATTACTATCAACAGGTTGGCAGAAATCTTGGACAGTACCAACTCACATTACCACCTGATAGAGTACGTGGAGGCGTGCAGCCCACAGAAGGTGCAGGCTATTCCTGAAAGCCCACAACTGCACGAGGACGTGTTCTGGTGGATAATGGATGAAACTGAACAAAACCATTGGCAACACCAGCTTCCCAGCAACATGACAACAACAATGAGCATCAAAATGGTTCAGACATATGATCTCTCCTATATGAAGTATGGCTAAATTCCAACAAGTGGTTGCTGAGAATTATTTCAGACAAGAATTGTACAATAGTATACTACTGTTGAATAAGCAACTATAGTATACTACTGTTGAATAAGCAAAGGGCAATAACTCTGTAAAGAACTACACTATAGCATACTACTGTCGAATAATCGAAGTATAATAATCTGACCAGAACAAGAAGATACTATCTCCTCTTAATATTGAAGCTTCCTATAATGTTTTGCTAAATTCCAACCAGAGGTTACAGAGAAATATCCCAGACAAGAATTGTACAATAGCAGACTATTGTTGAATAATCAAAGGGCAATAACTCTGTGAAAAATCATCCAGAACATCAAGATAATATGTGCATCTCCTCTTGATAGTGAAGCTTCCCATTAAAAACTTTCGCTAATTCCAACCAGTGGTTGCTGAGAAATAGCAGGATAGCTTTACTTATTCTTCGAATAGTCTAGCTAAAATCTATAATAATTAGATATTAATTGCTTTTTACTATTGTGGAAAGAGAAATTATTTTATCAGCCTGTCAGCTTTTTTTTTTCTGATGCATTGTGAATAATTCGATTTGATAGTTTCTGTCTACACTACCAACACAGGTAGTACTATACTGCAGACACAAATTCTAAAACAAATAATTTAAATGTCAAAAAGAAAGAGAATCAATGATTTTTTTTCCAAACTTCCCAGTCAAAGCCATCAAAACTTGAGTTTCAGGGTCATCCTGAGAATTGGATTCAAGTGAAGGATTAGTAGATTTTTAAAACAAGAGCTATCCCTAAGACAGAGCGCTGGACTTTTCTCAGTGCTTGACTCTGAATTAGAGCTTTGCCAGTACAAAAAAATCCCAGTTAAAAAGGGACATAACTCTGTCAAAATTCAAATCAGGATTATGGGAATTGTGTCTCCTGGTGTAGGCTTTGATAGTAAATAACTATTTTGAGTTTAAAGTCAAAAGTTTTAATAGTAAAAGAGATATTTGACTTTATCAAAAATTTTAACAAAAACTTCTAAGTTAAAAAGGGACATAATTCTGTCAAAATTCAAATCAGAGTTATTGGGATTGTTTCTCCTGGAGTAGACTTTGATGGTAAACAAGTATTTTAAGTTTCAAGTCAAAAGCTTTGACAGTAACAGAGATATTTGACTTTATCAAAAACTTTAATAAATAATTCTACGTTAACAAGAGCTGTCGAATGACAGCGCACTAGACTATTCGAAGAATTGATTGAAGAATAGGGTCAAAATAATACCACAGATATTCAGACAAAAGACAAAACAAGATTAGACAAACAATGTTCATGTATTTGTGGATTTCGATAAGTCTTGCACTAAATGGCAATGTGTGAACCAATTTCAAAGTCCAAAAAGGGCCATATTTCAGCCAAAATAGTTGTCAGAGTTATGTACTCTTGCCTACAGATTGAAATCATGATGATAAACAAGTGTTCAAAGTTTAAAAGCAATATGTCAAATAGTTTTGACAAAATGTGGACTTGCATTAAAACAGAACAAATTTATGTTCATGTCCAAAAAGGGCCATAATTCAGCCAAAATAGACGACAGAGTTATGTACTCTTTCCTACAGATAGAGACTATTATACTGAACAAGTGATAAAAGTTTCAAAGCCATATGTCAAACACTTTACACAAAATATTAACTGGTACGAAAAACTTAACCCATATTTCTAAGTCAAAAGGGGCCATAATTCAGCCAAAATCCTTGATGGAGTTATGTACACTTGCCTATAACTGGACATGGTGATGGTAAACAGGTGTTGAAAGTTTCAAAGCTTTATCTCAAAAGACTTTGTCAAAATATGAACTGGTACGAAAAACTTAACCAAGATTTCCAAGTCAAAAAGGGCCATTATTCAGCCAAAATCCTCGATGGAGTTATGTTCTCTTGCCTATACCTGGGCATGGTGATGGTAAACAAGTGTTGAAAGTTTCAAAGCTTTATCTAAAAAGACTTTGTCAAAATATGAACTGGTACGAAAAACTTAACCGAGATTTTTAAGTCAAAAGGGTCCATAATTCAGCCAAAATCCTTGATGGAGTTATGTACTCTTGCCTATAACTGGACATGGTGATGGTAAACAAGTGCTGAAAGTTTCAAAGCTTTATATCAAAAGACTTTGTCAAAATATGAACTGGTACGAAAAACTTAACCATAATTTCTAAGTCAAAAGGGGCCATAATTCAGCCAAAATCTTTGATGGAGTTATGTGCTCTTGCCTATAACTGGTCATGGTGATGGTAAACAAGTGTTGAAAGTTTCAAAGCTTTATCTCAAAAGACTTTGTCAAAATGTGGTCTGGTACGAAAAACTTAACCAAGGTGTGATGCCGGCGTAGACACCGACGCCGTGGTGAGTAGGATAGCTCTACTTATTCTTCGAATAGCCGAGCTAAAAAGGGTCATAAGTCTGACAAAATTCAATCAGAGTTACAGGAATTGTGTCTCCTGGTGTAGATTTTGATAGTAAATAAATATTTTGACTTTCAAGTCAAAACCTTTAATAGTAACAGCGATATTTGACTTTATCAAAAATTAAAAAAAAAAATATCTAAGTTAAAAAGGGGCATAATTCTGTCAAAATTCAAATCAGAGTTGTGAGGATTGTTTCTCCTGGTGCAGACTTTGATGGTAAATAAGTATTTTAGGTTTCACGTCAATAGCTTTGATAGTAACAGAGATATTTTACTTTATCGACACCGACGCAAGTACAATAGATCTACTTTTTCTTCGAAACGTTGACCTAATAAAATGCAATGAAAAATCTTCTCTTAAATGACAAATAATTTAATTGTGAGACAAATAGTGCTGTCACCTGTAATAAAACATTATAAAACAAATAATTGTTTTGTTAGTGTATTAATATATATTATGACATCCAGCACGTCTTTGTGGTGCATCCTCCTTGTTTCTGAAAAATCTCCCATTTCTCCAGACAAAGTGGGGTTCTTGAGTAAACACTGTTCACACATTCATTCATAAATAACAGCAAGTGAATCATATTACAACCGGGTGTGTAAGACTAGCTTTTCCAGCACTGGCAAAACACGGGAAAATCCTCGCCTGCATGCAAGACCATTTATTTCACAATCCTAAAACAAAAATTTGTATTTCAAACTGCAGGAAAGAAAACTTATCTTTTACTGAAACTTTTAAAAAATCTCTTTTTTCTTTCTTTCTTTCTTGTAATAGGGTGCAGATTTTGTCATTGCTTTGTGTGTATGTGTTTGCTTCTAACCTGTGGTTTTATTTGGCCACTGCTTTGTGTTCGTCTTTCGCTTCTACCCTTTGGTGTTTTCCCTTTGACCACTGCTTAGTTAGTGTTTTGCTTCTATCCTGGGGCATTTTCCCTTTGACCGCTGCTTTGTGTTCATGTGTTTACATGCCATGTACTTCTCTATCTTTGATTCGTCTAACATTGACAGTATTTGCCTTCACTTTCATGTCATTGCTTGTTTGTTCTGTAAGTTTAAACACATCTTGTATGATTACACCTCACTTCAACCGGACATGACTACTGATACCACATTCTTCCCCTTTACACCTGAAAAGAGAAAACAATTTTCATGACACATTGAAATATCACATCAAAATCTTGCTTCGATCTATTTAAAATATTTAAAGTTCAATGCAATTTTTTTCCTTAATATTAATTAAAATTTGCATTACTTGTACCATATATCATATACCGTATCTATAACTAAGAAACCTTTATAACATGTACATGTAGTAGGGTAAAATATAAGGGTGCACTCATACTTGCTTGCTATTGAGCTAGCTTTATAGCATTGTGGTAGAGTGTCCGCCTTAGGTGTGATTTGATTTCTGGTCAGGGCCGGCTGAAGTATTTTCAACCCATTACATTTGGCCCTGTAATGTAAATAACTTACAAGAAGATATGAATGAACACCTTGGAATGATTCAAATGCCTGGAATTCAAGGACGAATTATAAGATGAAGGGTACTTACGGTAGGTAGAATACAAAGGGGTGTGAGAGGTTGTGGGTTTGATTCCCAGTCAGGACTGAAGTATTTTCAGTCTGTTACATACATACCCATTATTCAAACTCTCTTAAGCCAATATCATTCACTGACTTTGTATACTGAAATTGTATACTAAAGAAATCTGCAGCCCTACTTTAGCAGCAACCAATATATATGTGTTGTTGCTGTGACTCCAGCTCCAGATCCTACAATACTAGTGGATTGGGTGGGGGGGGAGGGGGGGGGGGGGGGGGGGGGTGCAAACCTGGCGCACGCCCCCTCTAAAATTGCCAGAGCATAGGTAATAAGTGCAAAATATACATTTTTTCTCGCTCTCTATGCTCACGTACACATAATTTGCCTTTTGTTCTGACTGACAAATATAAAATATGCACTTTTTTTTACTCGCTATGCTTGCATTTATAATTTATCTTTTTTTTTTTTTTTTTGGTTGGATTTAACGTCGCACCGACACATGACAGGTCATATGGTGACTTCCAGCTTCGATGGTGGAGGAAGACCCCAGGTGCCCCTCCGTGCATTATTTCATCACGAGCGGGCACCTGGGTAGAACCACCGACCTTCCGTAAGCCAGCTGGATGGCTTCCTCACATGAAGAATTCAACTAATTTATCTTTTGTTCTGGGTGAAAAACAGGTATTTTTTTTTGTCTCACTTGCTATGTTCAAATACGTAATTTGTCTTCTGTGCTGAATGAAAAATATAGAATATGCATTTTTTTCTATCGCACAAGTAATTTGTCTTTTGTTTCTGGTGAAAAAATATGCATTGTTGTCTCACTCACTATGCTCGCACATTTAAAAGCTGACAAAGTTTGCATGAGCTCCTATAAAGCTCTTTACAATTTTTATGTTAAATAGTCCTAGGATAAACCTCCCAATAAAAAAACTCAGAAATCGGGCTAAGAATCAGAGATACTTGCGCAAGAGTAAGTTTGACAATTCATAAAATGTGACTATAGTTAGCATGTTATTTGTTTTGATTTTTTACAAAACCTGTCCTTTGTCAATAGCAAATCAAGGGCGTAGGAGCTGGGGCAGAAGTGCCGCCCCATGCCTCCCCAATATTTTGAGGAGTGGCGAAATGCCGAATTCGTTAATTCTTGAAAATGCTAGAAAATATAATTGAGAATAAATACTGTACAGCGGTCTTCCCTTGCCAATTATCAATTCATCATGAAGTGCATCTGCGACTGACATGTACACAGAATCTTGTCATATCGCTGACACCTTTTTAGATCACCTTGGTGACGGGGTATTGTACAAAATCGATAATCCGCAATGACCAAGTTACTTTAATTAATGAAAGTTATTCGTATTTAATTGCTTACTGCTGAACAGATTATAGACATTTGCAATTAATGTGTCTCAAAATTTGCCAACAAAGGTAAATATCTTGAGTAAAACACAAACGCAAATCGGCATCTTAAGATGTCTATAATATATTTAATTAAATATTTTTGACACCTAAACCTTTAGTTTCAAGTATCAAAGATACCAGTCATAATGATTAAATTCAATGCATCAAATGTAGAAAAATCCTCATACATTACATTAACAAGTATTACAGCTTCCACTTAAAAATGGAAAAGGCCAACCAGCCTCGCAATTTTGCGTCTCCAAAGCGCTTATTCTGGTATATATTCAGTGTTTATTTCAGAAACAGTGAATTGCATTTTACCTCAATAATACCATTTAATAACTAAAATGGCATAAAATTTGGATTACCCCTTAAAGTCAGGGTCTTGTGCTTGACCCCCTACATAGACATTACTGGTTCTACCCTGGCAAGACATTGTTCGTATCTAACATTGTACCGCCATTAGTGTTTAAACACAGTAAACTGTAAGTAGGGACGAAAACACCATTTACTCTAGCTATATGCAAAATTTCCCCGGGACCACCCCGAATCCCGTGAATGGGAGTTGGTCTCCCCCTTCCCAAACCCAACCCCTCCGCTGCTCACACGCCAATGCTCAAATCGTCCCTACGCCCCTGCAAATGAAGTACCTCAGGTCGTCCAGAATGCATAAGATGGCTCCATTGTTTTAAAAATTTTCTGGTGCTTAAAATATTTGTAGTGTAAAGCAAGTAGGGGGGTCCTCTAAGTTCTAACACCAAATCCTGTACCCGCCCCTGTACAACACTGAATTTGTTATATTGCCAAATCAAGCTTATTCCATACAAGGCTAAGGATTTTTCATTACTTTACCTATAGTTACAAGTTTTAATCATTTTCTTGCATTATCATATGAAATAAAGATAGGCGCATGCCCTGGCGGGGGAGGAAATTTCTTCTCATTGCTCAACTACGTACATGTATCATCCCACTGATTTGACCAATAAAGGGGAAAAACTAGAGAAAATCTACATACCTGACGTTTAAAGTATTCACCAGGTCTACAACTATGTCATTCGTATTTCTCTTCTGGCAGCGCAGTGTTTTCTTTGTCCCTTTCGTAATTCAATATGGCGGCAACGCCTAAACGTGAGCAACAAGGTCACGTGATAGCACGTTTCATGAAAGACCAGTTAATCCGTTCTCACCTATTTTTGAAAGCATGAAGGTTGTTCAATTAAATCATGGACATTGGGAATAGCACATGAACACGGGCAATAATTGACATCAACTCACGCTGTTTTTATAGTCATTTAATAGAGCAGACACAGAAAAATAAATAAGATAGGGTATAGCGGATTTTAGGGTATAGAGGATAGCTTGGTAAATTTTATATTTAGACTTGAATTATTGTATAAATTTTCGTATCATTCTTTTACTGGCATGCAAACAGACACTCTGACATATGTTTTAATTTTTTACTTATTTTTTCATATGTCATCAAATGAAAATTGAAGCTATCCCCTTCTGACTAAATCAGTGTGTATGTAAAAAAAGTATTTGATAGAAATTTAAAAAGCTGAGTGTTTTTGAAAAGGTAATATATTATTATTCTTATTTATTGTGAAAAAATATTGGGAAGTTTTTTTAGATGTGGATTTTAAACTAGAAATGGAAGAAATGACCAAAGCTATCCTGTACACCCTAAATCGACGCATATGTAAACAATGGCATGGGGAGAAAAAAACACATGAATTTCTATTAAAAGCTGAATGTTTTGAAGAATATAGCTGTTTTCTGTCCGAAATACACAAAAAAAAAACTACTAAGTTTCATTTCTATGAATTGGAAAACTGGAAAAATTAGTTAGCTATCCGCTATACCCTAAAGCACTGTATTTATTTACGCAATAGCGACCAATGGCATGCTCGTCGTCAAAGTTCTATAGTATTGTTCATTCTTTCTCAAATGCTATCCGCATGTTCAATGTACAACAACCTATCGCTCAGATACACGTGACATATACACTTTGTTGGCCAGTTTTACAGTTCCAGTACCCTGTCAAATATCATCCGAAAACCTAACCATGCTAACGCAACGCAGCTTCGAGTGTACAGTCCTGCCCAACGAGTGAAGAGAAGTTTTGTCAGTTTTGGTATCATATACAATGCTTAAATTATTGAAACACTTCATATTCAAAGAGGTACTTCATAAGACAAAGCAGGCGTATTTTCGCAAATATCGTCTGACCCTAACGCAAGCTCCCAGCGTATACAGCCAAACGAGTAAAGGAAAGTTTTGTCAGTTTTTTTTTCTGGGAAGATCGCATTATATACAACGCTTTTGGGGATCGGGAAATTATGTAAACACTTTATATTCAAGTAGCTACTTCTTAAGACAAAGCAGGCGTATTTTCATACGATTTTTCGGGTTTTCTCAAATATCGTCTAAAAAGCAACGCAAGTACTATTCTGTTGCTTACTTGCCTACCTGTATTGATAGAGATCACAGGGATCCGTCAGATGCTATGGTAGAGGGGTAAACTTTCTTTTAAATGCTTTTTAATGAAATTCAAGATAAAAATCACATATAAACCATATATAGAGAATCAAGAAAAAATCTCTAAATCATGGCATGTGACGGATCCCTGAGATTGATATCATCACGAAAACATGTTCTACTGTCTAATCTAATTTTTCAGTTACTATGTACTTAAAATTACCAAAAATGATATCAGTATCTGTTGTCATCTTGGAAATGTGCACAAACATGCTAAAAAGCAAACACCCATAGGCTTACGTTGTAAACTGAATTAACACCCCAACATCCGCGCACGAATATTGTCAAACAATCTACTGTACTGATAAGTGGAAGTATCACTGTGTTGAAGTTTGCAACCACTCTAGTCAATATTGGTTACACACAAATAGATCATAATATAGAAAAATCGCACAAAACGTTATACAGTCTTCTTGCATACAAATGAGATCTCATCACTGCATTATTTTGTCATACTGAACACATATATGTAATCCCCATACTTTTATATGGACTGGAAATATCATGTTAAAGAAGTCTCAAACGCTTCCAAAAAAAGACTTAATAGCAAATTCCATCACTTCCCAATAATACAAGTGATGCTGTTGTCTTTCTTGCATGCCGGACAGGATTTTCCCGTGCTTTTCCGGTGCTGGAAAAAAATCATCTTACACCCTTACGCTGCTATAACAAAATAAAACCTTCGTTTTTCTTTATATCTTTTAAAAATTGAATAATAAGGCATGCAAGAAAAAGAATCAATGACTGGCAGTGGGTAAAGATGGGAATATCTGGTTTAGGCGGTGACTCGACAGGAGCCTCGTAATACTACCTAAACAGTTACCCGAGTGCCGGATATTCCCATCTTTACCCGCTGCTAGTGAAAGATTCTTATACTTATCTCTGGTCTATTACCTGCCGAGGTGGCACTACACCAGTCTTGAACATGTTCTATAGTATTTACTTAAAGTCCGAGGATTCTGTTGAAAAAAAAAGGGTTAGCTCGCCATCAGCCCGCCAAAAGTTGAATAGAAAGTGATAGCTGGTTCGTTTCTATAACTTGAAAAGATTCTCTACAAATACTGCCTGTCTGAAGTTGAAGGTACGTTGATTGCGCCAGTTATTCTTCCCAAATACTGCCTGTCTGAAGTTGAAGGTACGTTGATTGCGCCAGTTATTCTTCCTGCTCGGAAACGCCAACTTCATATAAAAGTTAAAAACTAATTGACTCAAAGTATTCTTACACGTGCATCGTTCTGCAAACTCTTAAAGTTATTGAATTGTACAAATACTCCGGAAAAAAACCGCAACCACTATTTCGAATTCCTGATAATTCTGCGAGAAGAGTGAATAGAATTTCGGTCAAACTAAAACTGCCGAACGGCACGTACGTACGGAGTAGCATTTTATAAAATGAAGTCGATCCAACCTGTAGATTGTGTTAAGAAGGAAATGTAAATTTGGAATTGTTCTGAGCTATCGTACATCAGAGACATTTATTTCCCAGAAATTGAAAGTGAACTTGAGTCCCAACAAAAAGTGTTGTTAACCCATCTTCCATTCAAAAAACAGTTGGAAATATTAATACACCCGGTTCATGTTTAATCAAAACTTATGAAATGAAACCTAAGGTTAGAGTCTAAACTCTCTGACAGGAAAATTTATAACTCTGTCTGAACTTGGGGACTTGTGTAGGCGTTTCTTTCGCCTCCTTCAGAATATTATCAGTTACCTGCAAACAGAAAGGCAAGTGGGCTAGGGAAGGGAACACCACCAGTTGAAAAACTGAGCTGAAAATAGATCTAGAGTGTTTACTTATACTTATAAACCCAGTGTTGTACATTATATTCAATGATTCATTCTTCTTTTCTAGTAACTAAGTTTATTGCATCCTGGGACGGATACTTACCTTACGTTGATAGTTGATTTATGTAATAATTACCTCCCCTTTTTACGTCTCCGCTATTTGCACAGATGTTGCAAGAAAAAGGACGTACCAACTTCTTCAAGTTTATTTTTGATAATAGGTATCATGCAATTTACGATTTTATTAAGGAGTTTGTAAGGACTATTTTAATATAGGTATATATTAATGTTTTTTTTATGCATTTTGCTATTTTGAAGTCGAAAATTAGTCTCTGTAGGTAGACGCTCATGAAATTATAATGTCAAAATAAAGGTAGCAGGGTATACTTAGATTCGAAAATTTTGGGCACGGACAGTCTTACATGTAGCAAGTCGCAATTTTGCACTTCCCTTATGAGCAGAATCAGGGAGGCCATTTTATAAATTGTGTGCATGTTTTGTGGATTTAAAGGGAATTCCTCTAGTTTTTTATGCGCATCTTTCTGCGCAGCCGACACTTTCTATGGAAAACTGAACTGAAGGCAACATTTGTTGAAACATGTTACAGACAATCTTAAATATGAGGAATTTTGAATGAAATGACATTTTTGATAAGTTATATCAGTAAGGCGTATAAAAAAAATATGTATGTTTCCGGTGACCCGACCGACCCTAATTTTAGCCCCCGACCCTAAACTTTTTTTCGGACGAAAATTTGCGGGTACGAAAAAAATTATATGCTCTCATTTCGGAACATCGGATCGATGTACATTCACCAGGCTTTTTGAACAAGTCCACCCGCCGACAGGCAGTTTCTTGTGAAGGATCTGACAGTTCTATATTCACCTCCATCGTACATTGACGAGTTAAATTCTGGATAGGACGAGTCAAAGAATATTTATTTTTATAGCTCTTTGGACGAGTGGACTTCGCTGTATACTCGACCGATCGGGCGAGTGGTTTTTACGTCGTAACTTTACCAAATTCAGAAATTATATCACGAAAAAATACCTGGATTGACTGGAATCAACCCGCGAATCATAAGGATATATCAAAACGTCATGCCGGTAATTTTCCATTCCACGAGCACTTGCGGCCTATCGTAATATCTAATCTCGCCATTACTTTTGTTTATCGACACGAACACAAAAAAAGCGCGTAGTGCATTCATTTTTTAATATAATCGCTTCAAATTTTCAACACCGCTTAAGAAGTAATACAGTTTAAATTCTATAATAATTTTAATAAGACATTGACAAAAATGTAGGCAAAATTCAATAAAAACGGCCAAATTTTCATGTAATCACTTGTAACATTTCAAACAGCGCGATCTTAATTACTTATTTCTTTCTTAAAGTAAATAAATGATACATAATATGGTCATAAAATTCAGACTTTTGAACAGAAAGTATAAAAAACAGAATTAAAAAATCTTAAATAATGAAAAAGCGGCAGCAATTTAAATACATGGAGTAGAACGATTTTTCGCAAACAGATTTCTGTTAGCGCGACAGAATAGGTTACGTGACCTCGTGAATGTAAGTAGAAATGTGGCTTTAGAATAACGCAGTATGATGTTGTTGCGGTTTTTAATTAAGTTTTAAATGAATCTTTTCGTACAAGTATTATTTTTGACACCACACTTTGTAAGATATTCTTCTCTAACAATAATGTAAATTCTTTGAGGGCAAACAGGTCACAGAGGTCATTCGTGATGTTGTACATTCGCTTTTAAAAAAAATAAAGAAGAAACTTTTTTATTGATTTCTTCTCAACAATTTAAAGAAGCGAGGCGGTACGATCAAACAGTGATGTTTCACATGGCGCGAAAACATGACGTAATGCCATGACAATCTCGGGCAACTATACCGCTTTGATCTTCTCTTCAGATGCTGTGATACCGACACACTTCTGTTAGCTCTTTAGAAGGTGTTAATTAATGATGAAAACAAGGCCAATTACTTAGCTTATAAACTGAATAATTTCCGATAATTGTTTTTTTTTTCGCTTTCACAAAGGGTGTGTGGATGATGATAATTATGTCCATATTTTGGGGACACTTTTCAAAATAATTATTTTCGGGAAATAAGTCTTGAGAAAATGAAAATAACTAAATATTTTATGCTGTCCTAATAGTTTAGGAAAATACGGGAGGGGATAGACTTTAATTATTATTACTATCGCTGCAGTTATTTTGGAGAGCAACTGGCTGGTGCTACTGACAAAAATACAGGAAAGAAAAATAAAAATGTCTGCTGTAATAAGGAAGTTTAAGAAGAACAAATATGCCACCTTAAAAAGGAAATGTAGGGTACAAGAGAATAGCATTTGTCTACTGAGTGTTACATTTGAAATTTACTAATTGTATAATACTCCTTTCATAAAAGTGACAATATTAAACATGTCAATTATAATGGCAAGTGACTGTTCACTAAGGGCAAGCAGATTTTAGTGGTTAGTAGTCCTGCAAGCCAGGTGGTGTGGAAAAAAATTACACCCCTGCCTTGACATAAAAAATCATGAGTTTAAGCTAGGCTTGAACCAATGGAAACCCAAAGGTGCATCTGTTGAAATATTCTGACGGCATGTATTTAAAAATTTGACTAAAAGCCAAAGGGTATATAAAAAGCAGTGTATTTAAAGTGTATAGCATCTACCATCTAGTAAAGACATAATTATATGTATTGATAAGACAATAGGCAAAAGCAAAGACAAGGGAATTCCACTACTGTAAAGATGTGTATTCTAAAAAAAAAAAAAAAAAAAAAAAAAAAATCAACCTACCCTACCCTATTTTTTTCTGGCATGTCACAGGAAACATATATATTTTTTTTTTTGGCCTAATCAAATGTTGATACTGGTTTATGTTGTATTGACAAGTATCATGCCTGATAGGTATCTTGCTATTTTGTGGTTGTGTTTTCACATCGCATTTTAGTACAAAGACAGTGTTGTTCATATAATGTAAGATAATTGACTTAGTACTGATAAGACAATATCACCCTTCAGATTATTTAGTATTCAATTATAGAATGAATTAAGAATTTTTAAAACTTTTTTTTAACTTTTAGCAGACATACATGTAATCAATTTGGCCAGGTTCGCGCCATTTCCGTCCGAACGGGTGTTGTATTCTAGCGGTCTTAACATAAAATTTAGCCTGGTGACCCATACATTTTTAGCCATTTTTATGCTCACAATACAATTATCTATACACAAGAAGAAAAAGAAAAAATTCTATGAAAGAGTTTTTTCAAAATTAAAAAAAATATTCTTCACTATGGGTATTTTTCATGGAAAAAAGTTCACAAAAGTAAATATGAAACAATATTTTTTTTCATTTGTACCCATTATTGTAAGGATAGAGTATTACAAATATGACTATGATATCAAATAAGTATAATATGAAATTAGGTGCTACCTAAAAGGCAGAGCTCCCATGAAAAATCACCAGTGCCCGTTAAAAATTAAACTTAAAAGGAGTGGTGCTGGAATTATCTGGAATTATGGATTCGTTTAGGAAGTTTATGTTCTTTAAATCTATTAAAATTATTAATGATAATTCATGATTTCTGAATGCATGTTTTAGACTGCATCAAGATTAATTCTCGACATGTGAAAACTCCACAAATATTCTGTATATAATCAAAAGAAAGTTCGGTATAGATTAACATCTGCACCAAGATAAAGAAAAAAAACGTATTTGAATAATTTCTGTTATTCTTATTAAAACGTACTGCATCAACAATTTTACATAACTTATTATCATACTGGAAACCAGTCACAAAATGATAACTCCTTCAAACTTGAAAAGCTTGAACTTTGAAAATTTCAAACCTAACAGAATCTCATTAGGCCAATAGCCAAAGGAATTCTGTGTCTTTGCGTGTGAATGTTTGGCAATGAGGACTTAATGTAAAAAGTTAATGTTCCAATTCCAAAGTTAATAGAAATTAGTATTTACTCAATCCTGGAAATGACTACTAGTATTGTAATTCTTTTAAATGTCATTATTGTCAAATTTTGGTTCTTTTTGGAAGGAAGAATGTGTCCAACTTTCAGTCAAAAATACTGCTATAACAGACGCCTGGTATGAGAAAATTACAATCATTTACATGGCTGTACAAAGCCTGTTCTAAACCCAAAAATGGTTAATCTTTTAGCACTATAGAATAGGGATGGTAGTAAGAACCTTTTTGATGTTTGTTGATAATTCATCGCCAATTGTTTTTTTTTTTTTTTTTTTTGTTTTTTTGATAAACTCTGCTCAGTGATTTTAAAGCTAACGGATGAAATATTTGCGAACGGGGAGAAGAGCATTATTTGCTTTTCACAGTTATATGCCTGTATATTTTGATCCTAAAGCTTTTCTTTTTTTAAGTTATGTCTACTGACTACTACACAGGCACTACAGTGGAACCTGACACCAAAACTAAACACATGTTAAATTTCACATGAATGAGTTTAGTTATACAATATTTTCAAAACTCATAATAATACAAAAAAAATGAAATAAAAAAAAATAAAAATTAAAAAAAAAAAAATTGGTTCAGCAGGTGAGGTTCGAACTCACGACCTCTGGATTACAACGCGAACTCGCTAACCACTACACCATTGTGGAGTTATGACGTCAACAGACAAACATAAGTATATATAGAAATCTGATAAAGTTCAGTAATGGCAGCGTGACGAAAGTCGTTTCAAAATGAAAATATTGTATTTTATTTCTTTTTTCTTCGTAGAAAATGTATTTAGCACTTATTTCTTATTATCGAACGCTCATCTGCATTTTTATTCAATATTCAAAGCAGTAAGCGAGACGCTTTTGTCAACCGTAAACAGTAAGCGTCTACAGACGTCTTTACTGATTAATTACTATGTGCATAGTGTACTTGAAAAAATCCGAACAACACCGATTCCAAAAAGTACCACGAATTTTCAACTTGGTAGTATACACAGTTGGATCTCTCTTTTTGTTTTCTTTTTCATACGTCTAACCGTAATGCGACGCTGTCGGCGCCGCTTTGCGGCGCTGGTAGCTCTGCTATAATAAAATCTGTAAAAAGAAAAAAACGTATTGTGCTGCCTGGATATATATTTCGGTTGGTATTTATAAAAAAGCAGAAAATTATGAAAATGTTGAAAATTTGCTGGCAGTTTCAGCAACAGTGGGTGTGTTCAAAACAATTTTTCACAAAAACAAGCCTGGTGACCTATTGTTTTTATTTGTTCATTGTTTTCAGCACAAATTTTCCTATCATATATGTGAATTTAAAAAAATTCTATGAAAGGAAAAAAACTATAGGAATTCTCTTTAATTAATGGCAAGATCAGGATTCTCATACAACATGTACAAGAATAAAGAAAGTTATCAAAACAAAAGTTTTACACCATCCATTAAAAATACATGCCAAAGTCGTCAATTTTGAACAGCCTGCAATGATCCCGCTGCAAGAACAATGCCCACTTTTATTGAATTTCTTAATTTATAGGCCTTACTGAAATTCAGGATATAAACGGAATGGGGGCCCATCCACTCGTTTTTTCACAAAATAGCGGAAATGTTCCTGAGTACCAACCAACAAGCACAGAACCCTTCCGTGATTTGAATTTTTCCGCAAAAATGTGTCTCATTGATTCATACAAAGCTAGCAGCATTAGTTTTACAACTTACATCAGAATTTTACATGTACCGGCTGTATAAATTTTTTAAAGAATTAACAATCATTATCTCTAACCTTAATTTACAGACATCCAAAATCACAAAGTTCTAATTATTACAAATATTGACGGGGGCCAAAATTCGAAGTGTACCCTGCTACCAAAGAGCCAGAAGAGTCGCACTACAGTAAATATTGCTCCCTATATATATTCTATATAAAACTGAAATTTTTTAAAGAGCTATCAAACATAGCTAGACCCATTTCAGATAGACAAGCTTACTGTCGCTGAGTGGTGGCTTTTTAATTTCTGACATTTGCAGCCACCGCAGTTACAGTTGGACTGTCACAATATAAAACAAACTGTATATGTCAGATTAGTTCGACTACATTTCAGAGAGCAAATCCTACCTTGTTTTAAAGAGTTATACAGAGGCTGAGGCATTGCAACTCGAGCAGCAGGGTCAGCGCACGCCACACCAATAATTTGGCCAGAAACGAGAAGATGATGTTACAGTTGTTTTGAAAAAGTGCAAGATTTTTCCATCAACCTTCTACATTTATGCAAAATTGGATAGGCGAAAAGGCGGAAATCGATAGAGCGTTTAGGGACATCTGTATTGTCAATTAGCAGAATCACCAAGAAGTTAGTTGAAGTTTATGTAATAAACGTAGTTTATGCGAAATTTAAAATCTTCCTACTTTCGATATCGTGTTTACATTATCGATACACACATGCTTCCGGTTTCATCTTGTCACGTGATGTACTTAGCTCCCTTATCAAAGTTGCACCCGCTTCCGCAGCTCATTATTATTCAGTCACGTGATATTTACATCAGCCAATACCCAAGAAAGAAGGAGGCATACTGGCTCAGACTACACCAGACTTACAATTTAAATATGTGCATGTTTATTTCTAGTCATACATATTTGTTTTCATTTCTAGTCATTCATTTAGTCTGATGTTCTTAGCCAGTTATGCCAAAAATAAAAGTATCAACAATCAAAATCTTAGTTTTAATTGAATTGAGTATAAATTGAAGTTTATGTAATAAACGTAGTTTATGCGAAATTTAAAATCTTCCTACTTTTGATATCGTGTTTACATTATCGATACACACATGCTTCCGGTTTCATCTTGTCACGTGATGTACTTAGCTCCCTTATCAAAGTTGCACCCGCTTCCGCAGCTCATTATTATTCAGTCACGTGATATTTACATCAGCACTCTTGTTTACATACAAGCTATTCGTTTTAATAAATCGTTATCCACCATCCATCCCCGCCTCGTCACCTTGAAGAGCAATGCCTTCTGGTTAAGGACTCTGCCAGTATGCCTCCGTAATGGGATTAGGCTCTCAAGCCAATACCCAAGAAAGAAGGAGGCATACTGGCTCAGACTACACCAGACTTACAATTTAAATATGTGCATGTTTATTTCTAGTCATACATATTTGTTTTCATTTCTAGTCATTCATTTAGTCTGATGTTCTGAGCCAGTTATGCCAAAAATAAAAGTATCAACAATCAAAATCTTAGTTTTAATTGAATTGAGTATAAATTGGGGGCTTATCTTTTTGGTGGTGTGGCGGCCGCTCGAGCAAAAGTGTAAACATTGGCCGCTCGAGCAAAATTGTAAATTTTTCGATTTAATTGTCTATATGACAGTTACTTGCGGAGAACAGGTTTGTACTGGTACAGAATCCAGGAACACTGGTTAGGTTAACTGCCTGTCGTTTCATGACTGAAATACTGTTGAAAAACGGCGTTAAACCCAAAACAAACAAACAAACTAATTGTCTATACTCAAACGTTGTTAAAGAGTGCAGTTGTGCCTTAGTTGTGCGCCGCCCCAATATCAGATGCTCCACGACACACCTGTTATATATGTAATCATATGTATATATATGCAGTTTCTTAAAAAAATCTTAATTTTATTTAAAACAGATTTTACAGTTGGAGGGAGGTAACTCAGTTTAAAAAAAAAAACACAAAAAAAGCTGTGGCTTCATTTTTTCTTGATAAACTAGTTTTAAGCATGTCTAGACTACCATATAATTGGGTTAAATAAACTGATGCATTTTTCCTTTAGTTCGTGTCCATGTTCAGCTGTCCATGTCTATGTCCACTTCCAGATTTAGTTTTGTATGTAGTAAAGCTCATTGAAACTTAAGACATACTTGTTTAATGTGATGATCTGGCATGAAATACTCCTGTTTTATAACTCTCTTTCACTTCCAGTATGAAGGTATGCTCCATTTTTGCATTGAACAAGGCTATTTACTTGGATAGGGAGATGTGCCCAGTCTGTTATATGTTCTTGTAGCATGGGCTTTAGTGGAATCTTTTCCACAGAATAAGTTATTCTTTCTATTCCAGGTGGGGACTTCAAAGCATAATTATTACCCAGGCTGAAGAAGAATATTTGCAAGCATTGAATGGACTACATAATCCGAAAGTACCAGATAATATAGTTTTGGTGTCTGGACAGGTGGATCATTGATACATGTGCCCAGGTAACCATATAAGGTTTGTATCCATGTGAAAGCAACATATATCAATAAAATCTGTGAAAACATACTTTGGAAGCATAGAACATAACCAAGCAACATAATAGCAAACTAGATTGAATTGAGTCTGTCCATGGGAGATACTGAAATACAGACTTGGCAGAAGAAGATATTACATGTAGTTGTTTCTCAGACTCCATTCAGCATATTACCTGCCCTTGACTTCTCATTGTAGAGATACTTCAGTGTTTTTATTACTGTCATAGAACCTTTGATTTATTTCAGGTATCTAACTAGTTACAGATTTGCAACCTTAAGTATAAATGTCATACAGGGTGCTTATTATTTATCTTTTACACAGTTTTACTCTGACTGAATGTCTGGCAGTCTGTCTGAATGGCGCAAAAACTGTCTAAATGTGCATCAAGAATGTGTTTGGCTTCATTAAACATTGTGAAAAATGCCTTTTTTTTTTGTAGTGAAATTTGTGCAGAATAGCTACAGACCATGAAGTTCAGATGTGAAGAGATGCAGGTCTTTGTTCTACATGGTGTATGAGTGAAACATGTGTATGGCAGTCATAGAAAACATTTAAAAAGTAAGAAGATAATTTGTGTTTAGAATCATTTATTAACTAATCAAGCTGCACTTAAGATAAATACTGAATATATGCAATCAGTTTCTTAAAAAAAAAATCTGAATTTTATGTAAAACAGATTTTACAGTTAGAGGGAGGTAACTAAGTTTTAAAAAAAAGAACACAAAAAAAAGCTGTGGCTACATTTTATCTTGATAACTAGTTTTAAGCTTGTCTACCATATAGGTGGGTTAAGTAAAACTAATGCACTCTTCCTTTAGTTCATGTCCATGTTCAGCTGTCCTTGTCTGTGTCCCCATCCAGATTTGTTTTGTATGCAAGCTCATTGAAACTTAAGATATACTTGTTTATTGTGATGATCTTGCATGAAATACTGATCTTGCATGAAATACTCCTTGTTTTGTAACTCTGTTTCACTTCCGGTATGTAGGTATGCTCCATTTTTCACTGAACGGGGTTATTTACTTGGAAAGGGAGATGTGCCCAGTCTGTTACGTGTTCTTGTTATGCCAGGTAGCATGGGCTTTAGTGGAATCTTTTCCACAGATTAAGTTATTCCTTCCATTCCAGGTGGGGACTTCAAAGTATACCCAGGCTGAAGAAGAAAATTTGCAAACATTGAAACATGACCACCTGACCTATAAATAGAAAGTTCTTCAATAGTCATTGCTTGTCTAATTTTGGAATAATTCCACAGAATTCTTCGATGACCCTGTACTGGTTTGTTCAAACTATTCCAGTTGTCAGAACATTTTCCTCTATGTGTGGTTCCTACATGTATAAAAAGGAAACCTTAAAAATCTTCCTGTCAGAAAATGCTGGCAAAATTTCAAACTGATTTTACAGGTATTTTTCTTGTGTGACTCTCTACGAAAATTATTCAACTGAGCTGTGAAGTTCAGTTGAGCTATTTAGGGCCATCATGTCTGTCTTTTTATGTATGAATTGATGTTTAGTTAGCATGGCAAAACATTTGCCAGTATCAGACAATGTGTTGTGTACAAAGTTCAGACCCATGTCTTGAAGGTCAAGGTCAGATTAAGGACATTTTTCATGCCCAGTCTGTATCTCTTCTATGTGAGGATTTTTCCTTTACAAAAGTTAGAACTGTAAATTTGTTACCTTAGAAATAAAGAAAAAAGGTTCTAATTGTTTTGCTATTTAATGCTTTGTAGTTAAGAAATAAAAGTTATACAGAAATCATTAATCGATGATGTTTTTGACATTTGAAATATAAGTGATGCAGGTTAGTAAACTAATTTGGACGGTAAATAGCGATTTATATTCTTTATACATGTGTATACATGTGTGTGTGTGTGTGTGTGTGTGTGTGTACTAACGAATAAAAAAGAACCCGGAACGGGAACAAAATATCGTAAAATTATAAAATGACTTTACACGCTCGCTTAGTTTTTCTTAAATTTTGATATAAAAGTCACAAACTAGTTTCGCCGTGAATGGCTCATCAGTGTGTCTAAATATATAACAATAAGAGAAAGGGAATTAATCCAATATATATATATATATCATATGAGGAAATATCTTTTATTTTGCAGAGAAATCTGTGAGATAGATCTTGCTGCAGCATGCCATTGACAAACCAAGAAGCTCAGATTGTTGTGTGCACACTAGTTTGACTTGTTTATTGCTTTGAATTGATTGTCATAGAAAAAAGGTAAGGATGATACCAGTTTAAGAATATGGTATACTTGATGATAAAACTGCTGTAGACAGAGGAATCAGTAGTTTCATTGTCTTTGACTTCACAAAGTATATAAAGTAGCTTTGATTTTCATGAAAATAATACAAAGTATTCAACTAAGGACAATTATTGAATGTGATTTGTTCATCTGCTTGTTGTCCCTGGTCCACAGGGTCTTTAAAAACACATTCTCCTTCTAAACAATTAAACCAGTGTCATCCATACCACATAGAAATATTCTTTTGATGATTCCTTCACATCTAGGTCACCCATGCAGAATTCTGATTGCCATGGCAACCTGAAGGAAAAACTTTTAACAATCTTTTTCTCAGAAACTGCTGGTAGAGTTTAGAAATAATTGTATAGAAATTGTATAGAAATTTTCCTTAAAAAACTATCTACCAAATATCTTAAAATCATTCTTCTTTATTTAGATATGGCTGCCTTAGGGTGGCAAAGTTATTTGTGTCTTAGATTCCTGTGTCATCATATAGGTGGGCTAGTGGTCTAGTGGTAACACACTTGACTGTCAGTCCAGAGGTACGGTGTTTGAATCCTGGTCCAGGCACTGGAAATTTCTTTTGTGTGTCTCCCACCTAAGAAGCCTGTACTGGATCTTCCCAGGAAAGACAAATTGGCGTGTATAGGTGCTATGCACCTGGCACTTGAAAGAACCAGACTGTCTATTTTCCTTAAAAAAACTATCTACCAAATATCTTAAAATCATTCTTCTTTATTTAGATATGGCTGCCTTAGGGTGGCAAAGTTATTTGTGTCTTAGATTCCTGTGTCATCATATAGGTGGGCTAGTGGTCTAGTGGTAACACACTTGACTGTCAGTCCAGAGGTACGGTGTTTGAATCCTGGTCCAGGCACTGGAAATTTCTTTTGTGTGTCTCCCACCTAAGAAGCCTGTACTGGATCTTCCCAGGAAAGACAAATTGGCGTGTATAGGTGCTATGCACCTGGCACTTGAAAGAACCAGACTGTCTATTTGCAAAGAGCTAGGCTAAGTTATCAGACCAGGCCTGTATCTAAAAAGGGTTTCTCTCTGTCTGTTCTGGGGGCTTTATCTTACTCTGTCTCTCTGGTCAGATCGCCCTGTGTCTGTACTAGTAGAGGATGAATTTTACGCCCTGTATGGCTACGCTAATTATATGTAAGGTGCCTTTGAATATGTTTATCAGGAAAAGAGCGCTATATAAATCTGGTATGATAATAATAATAATAATATCATTATGGCCTTCTTATTTTCCATTTAAAATTCTTGCATTACAGACAGGGATTTCTGTGTTTTCTCTGGTGCTAGAAAACTCCACCCTGGGGTGTAAGATGACTCTTGTGCTGTAAATGATGTATAAAGAACTACATTTAATTAGTAGATTTGAGCAGTAATTTTTATATTTTTATGTTAGATAAAATTCAGTTACCTTGATAGTTCCTATTTGATTATTGTTCATACATAGGCAGCAAGAAAATAGAAAATAAAAATTAAATTTTATGAGTGAAGGGAGGTAACTCAATTTAATTTTTTTGCACTGCTTCTTTTCAGAAACTACAAGTATTGATGCATCTGTTTTAATTATTAGCACACCTGAACTTTGTTCAAGGTGACCTATTAGTATAGATGGATGGTCTAGTATCCATTGTCAGTCATTACAATTGTCCCCTGTTATAAGACAGGTTTAAAAATATTATTTTCAGAAGCTGCAAGACTAAATTGTAAACTTGGATTTTTACAGCATGAAATTATATAATACATAGTTTAAGTATTGCATAATATAATCTTACAGTCTTGTATTTTATCATAAATGTTTGTACAATGTACTTAAATCAAATAATATAGTACATGTATTTAAGTTTAGTATAGACATTTAGCTAGTCTATTAAGGGCATAAAGACTGCAAAGTGATACTTTATTATTGCTTATACACTTCATAGTCATCAGTACTTTCAGTTTACCTTTATTGTTACAAACTGCATTTTATATCATAGCATATTTCCTTTTTGTTTTCATCAGCTAGTGACTCATTATGAGCTGTTGTGAAAGAACATTGAGCTATTTTTAGGTTATGGACAAAGATTTTACATGCACATTGTCAAGGTCATAGCTGATTTGTAAGATAAATGTTGAATGGCTTATCAAAAAAGGTGCTGACCCATCAGAATGTACTTCACATCCTTCATGGTTTACCTCAGTAGAATTTTTGAGCCATTTCTTCATGCTGTAAGGAATATTTTTGACTGACAACATCTGAAACACTCTTAGGATTTAGTAATTAATAATTTATTTTGTATTTATTATGTCCCCGAATATTAAAATCGCACTGTCCGTCTGTGAGTGTATGTATGCATCCGAATTCTTGTCCGGACTGTAACTCTGCCATCCATGAAGGGATTTTGAAACAACTTTAAATGTTCACTATAATGAGACAACATGTCCTGCTCAAGATCTAGACCCTTAACTTCAAGGTCAAGGTCACACTTAGAGGTCAAATGTTAACAAGGTCTGTTTTTTGTCTGGTCCATAACTCTGCCATCCATGAAGAGATTTTGAAATAACTTGGCATATTTGTTTACCATAATGAGACGGTATGTCTTGCGCAAGACCCAGACCCCTAACTCAAAGGTCACACTTATAAGTCAAAAGTTAACATGGTCTGTTTCTTGTCTGGTCCGTAACTGCAATTTATCATGGGATTAGAAAATAATTTGACATAAATGGTAACCATATTAGGAAGGTGTGTCACGCTTATGACCTGGGTCTCTCAGGTCAAGGTCAAGGTCACAAAATGATTTGTACCTAATCTATTCTGGCATATTTTGTGCAGACAACTTTAGCATTCTTGGACATGCTTCGGGGGCCATTTGTCACTAATATTGACAGCACTCATTTTGGCTATATATTTAACCTAAGAGTTTTACTAAATTCGTAGTGGCTTTTCTCTAAATAAGTAAGTAATTTTCTTTAATTAAGTAACTTAAATTCTATTGTTTTAACTATTTTAGATTTTAGTACTTAAGTAATTATTGGTAATTAATTTGAAGTGTCAGTAATTCTGATGTAATAATTTACTACTAGTAAACTGCTAGATCACTGCTTCCAAGCAAATTATAAAAGAACATACAGAATAAACAGGCTAGATCTTTTTAAACCCCACATAAATGGTGTCACGGGATTGAAAAATTGAGCCGCAAACATAATATTATAGATAAAAAAAAAACAGCAAAATTTTATTTCCCACATCAAGACATCTGGTATGTACTAATGTAGTATTGTCTGCATAATCTAATGATCCTATACCAAGTTTCTATAGAATTTGCCCCTTGGATCAAAATTGTCTCTGCCCATTGAGGTCACTTGTTTTACATAGACTTATGTAAGAAACATTATAAAAGTCTTCCTATCTTAAATGTCATGGCCTACATATTTGGCATAAAACATTGTGTAGAGGTCTTCTAACAAATCATGTCCCCATTTGACTCAGGGTGAGAACTCTCCTAAAAAGCAAGTCCCTGTTTGACTAGTCTTCTGCTAACAAATCACATCCCCAATTGTTAAAGATGAGTCAAATGGGGACATGTAACTGTTGCTGCAGGATAGAGAGAGAAAGTTATACGCCGAGCATTTCAGAAATATGGGTTGTTTGTCATGGTAGGATTTGCATAACAGAAATAGGGAGTTGCCTAGCAGACTGAATGTATAATGTCAGGGACGAAATATAAGTTTTAAACTTTAAATGAGCATTTTGAGTCTTTTTTTATACATGAATGTTGCAAAATGTTTGTTACTTTTCCAGCTGCTGACTGGAAGTGTCTTGTTGTACATGTTGAGCAAGTGAGCTGACTGATTGAAAGGTTTATAAAAAGGCTGTTACATTACTGGTATTGAAAGTAAGTATATAAAGTTAGTTATTATTCCACACCACAAGTGTGGTAATAGTCTTTATTAGTCCCCTACTGGTTGAAAACCAGTTTCAGGGACTATTAGGAATGCGCTTTTCTGTCATTCCGTCATTCTGTCATTCCGTCCGTCCGCAATTTCGTGTCCAGTCCATAACTCTTTTATCCTTGAAGGGATTTCAATATTACTTGACACAAATGTTCCCCATGATGTGACGACATGTCATGCACAAAACCCGCACCCCTAACTCCAAGGTCAAGGTCACAATTGGAGGTCAAAGGTCAACAGGGCTTTTTTCCTGTCCGGTCCATAACTCTCTCATCCATGAAGGGATTTTAATATCAATTGGCAGAATTATATGTCATAATAAGACGATGTGTCATGCACAACTTTCAGACCCCTAGCTCAAAGGTCAAGGTCACACTTAGTAGTCAAATGTTAACATGGCATGAACAGGGTCTGTTTCGTGTCCAGTCCATAACTCTGTCATTCATTAAGGGATTTCAATATTACTTGGCACAGATGTTCTCCATGATGAGACAACGTGTCATGCGCAAATCCCGGAGCCCTTGCTCACAGGTCAAGGTCATACTTAGAGGTCAAAGGTCTAATTCAAGAATGACATTGTCTGGAGCATTTCTTCTTTATGCATGGAGGGATTTTAATGTAACTTGGCACAAATGTTCACCACCATGAGACAAATTGTCTTGCGCCAGAACCAGGTCACTAGGTCTAAGGTCAAGGTCATACTTAGAGGTCAAAGGTCAAATTCAAGAATGACTTTGTCCGGAGCATTTCTTCTTCATGCATGGAGAGATTTTGATGTAACTTGGCACAAATGTTCACCACCATGAGGCACTCTTTTTAGCTCACCTGTCACAAAGTGACAAGGTGAGCTTTTGTGATCGCGCGGTGTCCGTCGTCCGTCCGTGCGTGCGTCCGTCCGTAAACTTTTGCTTGTGACCACTCTAGAGGTCACATTTTTCATGGGATCTTTATGAAAGTTGGTCAGAATGTTTATCTTGATGATATCTAGGTCAAGTTCGAAACTGGGTCACGTGCCTTCGAAAACTAGGTCAGTAGGTCTAAAAAATAGAAAAACCTTGTGACCTCTCTAGAGGCCATATATTTCACAAGATCTTCATGAAAATTGGTCAGAACGTTCACCTTGATGATATCTAGGTCAAGTTCGAAACTGGGTCACGTGCCTTCAAAAAACTAGGTCAGTAGGTCAAATAATAGAAAAACCTTGTGACCTCTCTAGAGGCCATATTTTTCATGGGATCTGTATGAAAGTTGGTCTGAATGTTCATCTTGATGATATCTAGGTCAAGTTCGAAACTGGGTCACGTGCGGCCAAAAACTAGGTCAGTAGGTCTAAAAATAGAAAAACCTTGTGACCTCTCTAGAGGCCATATTTTTCATGAGATCTTCATGACAATTGGTCAGAATGTTCACCTTGATGATATCTAGGTCAGGTTCGAAAGTGGGTCATGTGCCATCAAAAACTAGGTCAGTAGGTCAAATAATAAAAAAACCTTGTGAAAAAACCTTGTGACCTCTCTAAAGGCCATACTTTTAATGGGATCTGTATGAAAATTGGTCTGAATGTTCATCTTGATGATATCTAGGTCAAGATTGAAACTGGGTCAACTGCGGTCAAAAACTAGGTCAGTAGGTCTAAAATTAGAAAACACTTTTGACCTCTCTAGAGGCCATATTTTTCAATGGATCTTCATGAAAATTGATCTGAATGTTCACCTTGATGATATCTAGATCAGTTTTGAAACTGGGTCACGTGCGGTCAAAAACTAGGCCAGTAGGAATAAAAATAGAAAAACCTTGTGACCTCTCTAGAGGCCATATTTTTCCTTAGATCTTCATGAAAATTAGTGAGAATGTTCACCTTGATGATATCTGGGTAAAGTTCAAAACAGGGACACGTTCCTTCGAAAACTAGGTCAATAGGTCAAATAATAGAAAAACCTTGTGACCTCTCTAGAGACCATATTTTTCAATGGATCTTCATGAAAATTGGTCAGAATTTTTATCTTCATAATATCTAGGTCAATTTCAAAACTGGGTCACATGAGCTCAAAAACTAGGTCACTATGTCAGATAATAGAAAAAACGACGTCATACTCAAAACTGGGTCATGTGGGAAGAGGTGAGCGATTCAGGACCATCATGGTCCTCTTGTTTAGAATTATGTCCCTTTGTTGTTACTATAAATAGATTACATTGTAACTTTTTTATTACTGGCCGTAGGGAAAAATCGAGACCACTTTTCTGTGGTACAACATGCATGTTACATCCAATATTTAGGTGTATTTTGATCTATCTCTACCTGGAAGATTTTCTTGTGGACTTACATTTTATAGATTTTTTTTTTTTTTTTTTTTTTTAGGATTAATTTCACTTTGTTGTTACTATAAATAACTTTTATGATAACTTTTTGTATAATCGGCCAAAAAAATTCCAAATGAAAACAACTGTACGTTTTTATATATGCAAATTTTAATCCAAGTGCTTTGTTATATTATATTGTATATATAGTACAATAATGTTTATACATCATTGACAAATATCAGTTCATTATGTTATACTGCAGTAGAGAAAATTAGGTGCCTTCCAGTAGGGGACTTTGTATTGCATGGCAATACTTCATTCACTTGTTCATCCATGTTTACACATATGTGGCCCAGTGGAAACAGAACATCTATTCATTCTGTTACTTCTAGGGGCTAAATATGCTCTTATGAGGCTATAAGGATATGCATGTATGGTTCCTACATGTATACAGTGGGAACCTTAAAAATGTTCCTGTCAGAATATGCTGAAAAAATTTTAAACTGATTTCACAGGTATTTTTGTTGTGTGACTCTACTAAAATTGTTCAACTGAGCTGTGAACAGTTAAATGGTTTCTGGACGATAACTTGAAAATGCTTGGGCCTTAGATCACAAAACTTAGTAGGGTTGATCATGACCAGCAGTTGACTTCTATTGATTTTGAGGTCAGTAGGTTTAAGGTCAAAGTCACATTGACCCAGAACATGTCTATGGTTTCCGGCTGATAACTCAAGAATGCTTTGACCCAGGATCATGAAAGTTGATAGGGAGGTTGGTCATGACCAGCAGATGATCCCTATTTATTTTTAGATGAGTAGGTCAAAGGTCAAGGTCACAGTGACCTGGAACAGTGAAACTGTTTCCGGATGATAACTTGAGAATGCTTTAGCCTAGGATAAGAAAACTTTATAGGGAGGTTGATCATGACCAGCAAATGACTCCTATTGATTTTGAAATCAGTAGGTCAAAAGTCAAGGACTGGTCACAGTGACCCAGAACAGTTGAACAGTTTCGGGACGATAACTTGAGAACGCTTGGGCCCAGGATCAGGAAACTTGATAGGGAGGTTGATCATGACCAGCAGATGACCTCTATTGATTTTGAGATCAGTTAGTCAAAGGTCAAGGTCACAGTGACCCAGAACAGTTGAACAGTTTCGGGACAATAACTTGAGAACGCTTGGGCCTAGGATCACCAAACTTGTTAGGGAGGTTGATCATGACCAGCAGATGACCCCTATTGATTTTGAGGTCACTAGGTTAAAGTTCAAGGTCACATTGACCCAGAACAGTAGAACTTTTTTTTGCCAAATAACTAGAGAATGCTAAATGGTTTAAGGTCAAATTTGATATGAAGGTCACTTACGATAAATGTCCGTAACTATTGATTCGAGGTCAGTTCATCAATTATCCAGAGCACAGTGACCAAATACTTTCTGTTCCTTGTGCAACTACTGAATTCATCGGGCTGAAAGGGGGGCATTTCATGGTCTACAAGCTAGTGGTTAAGGTGTTGGCCGCTCAACCCAGGGGTTGTTGGTTTGAGCCCTGTTTGGGTCACGACCATGACTTTTTATATGGCACCAGTGCTGGTTTTTCCAGGAAGCAGACTCGAGAGTGGTTCAAATTAGCTTTAAGCTTTCATCAAAATTTAGCTAAAATAAATTAGTATAAACTTGATAAGGACCTTTCCATGGTCGGACTAGTTTACCACTAAGACCAACCTTACGTTGAGGATTGTAATACCAGACATGGTCACCCTCGGCATACTGTATAGAATGACTGTTAAGATCATATTTCTTTTTCATTACATCACTGGAAAGTGAAAGCCTGGTTCAAGCAAATTCATGTACTTATGTGAGTTTAGATTCTAGTTGAGTAACATAATCTGACTCATGATTTGGTATCATTTCAGGTTTACCAAAGACTAAATCAATTGGCAATCTTATTTCAGAACCATATATCATTGTTTTAGGTATCACACCAGAAGACTCGTGAACAAAAGAACACAAAAAAAGCTGTGGCTACATTTTATCTTGATAAACTAGATTTAAGCTTGTCTACCATATAGATGGGTTAAGTAAAACTAATGCATTTTTGCTTTAGTTCATGCCCATGTTCAGCTGTCCATGTCTATGTCCACTTCCAGATTTAGTTTTGTATGTAGTAAAGCTCATTGAAACTTAAGACATACTTGTTTAATGTGATGATCTGGCATGAAATACTCCTGTTTTATAACTGTGTTTCACTTCCAGTATGAAGGTATGCTCCATTTTTGCATTGAACAAGGCTATTTACTTGGATAGGGAGATGTGCCCAGTTTGTTACGTGTTCTTGTTATGCCATGACGTCTCGTCCAATTAAAATTCCCGATATATACTGGGCCCAATCAGCATGCTTGTTACGCAATTTACGAAACGTTTAAAAATGGCTGCGCCCAGGCTGTATTATTTCCAAAGTTTTGAAGTAATTTTAATGAAAATGCAAGAACATTCAAAGTTGCGACGTAGTGCTTTCCTGAAAAAATGGCCAATTGTTGGTGATATGCAGTCTGTGTTTAGTATACAACTGTGTTTATGGTAACTGTCGTCCCAGTAGCGCAATGCATATTACGGTGATTCTGTGCACCGCTTATTACGCGAACATGAAAGCATTTTTTCCCGAAAGATATAATTTAAATACACAATGATGACAGTACTTTTGTTTGATGATATAAACTGGTGTAATTGTAAGGTCCGGTAAGCAAACGTTTAGCCTGTCCAGCTTTTTGGCGTCCGGTAACCTGTTTGTTTATAAGTTATGAATTATGTATTTTTTAATGAAATTATTGTATGTTATATATTAACATCAGATTAATGTTGATTATAGATGTAATTACTGTCTTTTCCAATGATGTTGTGCAGTAGATGTGGCAAGACAGATATTGACTAACAGAGTTTTCAAAGATCATGGCAAAGATGAAATGTTGTGTTACATTAGGCCAATTCATAAAATAAATTAACAAATGCCAAGAAAACCAAGAGGAAAGGCAAGGCTTATTATTATTATTATACCAGATTTATATAGCGCCCTTTTCATGATCAATTTCACATTCAAAGGCGCTTTGCATAGTTCAAATGCAGCCACACAGGGCGCATAATTCATTCTCTACTAGTACAGACACAGAGCGATCTGACCAGAGGGACAGAGTGAGATAAAGCCCCCACGACAGAGAGATCAGAAATCAGATACAGGCTTGTCTGGCTAACTTAGCCTAGCTCGTTGCGAATAGACAGCCTGGTTCTTTAATGTGCCCAGTGTATAGCACTGATACACGCAAGGATTGCCTGGGTTCCTGACCAGTACACCTCTAGTTGGGTGGGAAACACTGAAAAGCGTTTCTGAAAATTCCCGAGTAGCTGCCGGGGATCGAACCCCCGACCTCAGGATTGGAAGGCCAGTGTGCAAACCAGTATCATGTAACTGTGCCAACACATACCCAGTAAAGCACTTTGGTAATACAAGTTGGAACTCAACTGAATTTTCAACATCATTCTCTTTTACAAAAAGAGATTCTCACCTATACCAGAAATATTTTAACTCTACACTATGTTCAGAAACAATATTCCAGTCTGGTTTCTCATTTACTTCAAATCAGTTCAACACACATTTGATTATTGGGTCTGACTTCTGCAACTCAGATACTGTGAAATCATTATTATTCGTGGGGGATTAATTTTCGTGGATTTCGTGGTTGAGCTCGACCACGAATTTAAGTCCCAACGAATAAATTGTGCCCACGATACGCAAAGTCGCCAAACAAGACACCATAGCCGTTCGATCTGGTCCGTAGACTTTGTATACAAGCATGCGGCAGTACTAACCTGCAGCTTTCGTGTAGTTTACGGAGGCTCCATCAACGATAAACATAGGTATGCGCGGAAACGAAAACCGACTATTAAGTATTTAATTTAGAAATGTATCCGTGGTTTGTGTTTATGACATGATTGTAAAACTAGATACTAAAAATAGAAGTGTGACATAGCGTTACATGCCAACAGCACTATAATTCGGCTGTTACCGGTATTTGATTTTTTTCGGTCCCGCTATGCAATTTTTACACACTAGCCTTTATTTTTACCGACATATAGTAAAATACTACGACTTTGGAACTATTTAATATTATAAATTAATTGCTAGATTTGCATCCGATGCATTAATACTTAATTCACATTACACGTTTCTCGGCAGGAAATAACACATGCACAAGTTCAACAGCATGTAATTTAGATGCAGACGCGCCATTAATATAGAAAAAAAGTCGGACAAGTTTATAAAAGTTTATGAAGGATTACTATGGCTATACTAGTACTACGGAATAAAAACAACATTATTTCAATCTATAATAGTTTGTTTTAATTTGCAGTATAATAACTACTTCGTGTCTAAAACACGATCAAATGATCAATGATCAACCTGATATTTGTTTCGATTATGAATGCTAATTGAGCAGGCTGCTACGGTTGTGACACTTTTTAATTGGCGCCGACATTTCTTATTGAATATTTCACAGTTTTAAAAAGTTTTGCAAATTAGGGGTCATATAATTATAGATAACGCAGTCGTTAATTGGCATATGATCACTCGCTAATCTCCCGTGGCGTAGATTGCAAATTCGGTAACCATGGTAGAGCTGTTTGACACTTGTAGGTTTCACATGTAAGGAAGTTAAGTAACTGTAGATCTTTTCTTGTGGAAATTATAATTTTTATTTTTAACAAAAAATGAAAATCCACGAATTTACGCCCCCACGAAACAGCCGTTTTGGCCAAAACCACGAAATTTCGTGCCGACGAAAATATATGATTTCACGGTAACATACTCTAAATCTAAATTTTCTACATCTAATTCAGTTTGTACTTCTACATTATGCCCTGTGTGTGTCTTTCCATCCATCTGTCTGTCACAAATATTGTCCGCGCTCTAAGTCAAATAGTTCTCATTCGATCTTCACCAAACTTTAACAAAATGTGTTGCCAATAAGTCCTCTGCCAAGTGTAATAACAAGCCAGATCAGCCCAGGCACTTCGGAATCATGGCCCTTCAAACATCGTGAAAAATAGTGATGAGTTGTTGTCATCACTTGATCGGTGTCAGCGCCGGCGTTGCCTGGTTAAGTTTAATGTTTAGGTCAGCTTTTCTCCTAAACTATCCAAGGTATTGCTTTGAAACTTGCAACACTTGTTCACAATCAATAGGTGACCCTTTACAGCAAGAAACATAACTCCATCCTGCTTTTTGCAAGAATTATGGCCCCTTTTGGACTTAGAAAATATCAGATTTCTTGGTTAAGTTTTGCATTTAGGTCAAATATTTTACATGGGATCTTTTTTTTTCAGCTGAAATAACTTCTTTTTAGAAAAAGATATTTTTATTATTTTTCAGAGCGTTTACTTTGATCCTGTTAATTACACATGTATCTGAAATAGGTAGAGCCTACTTGAACTTTCAACAATTGTAGCCAGGCTTGTTTACATAAAACCAAGAGCAACTGATAACTGGTTATGTTGATAGGGATATAGTAGGATAAGGCAAAGAAATACTGGCTGTTGCTTTTAAAAGAAATACAATATCACCGCATTTTAAGGGCAATTTTGGCCAAGGGGTTCATGTATTTTTTAACTTAATTTCAGCAGGGTCTTTGATTGTTCACCATCATAAGCTGACCCTGTACATCAAGAAACATAACTCCATCCTGCTTTTTTCAAGAATTATTGCCCCTTTTGGACTTAGAAAATCAGATTTCTTAGTTTAGTTTTATGTTTAGGTCAGCTTTTCTCATAAACTATCAAAGCTATTGCTTTAAAACTTCCAACAGTTGTTCACCATCAAAAGCTGACTCTGTACATCAAGAAACATAACTCCATCCTGTTATTCGCAAGAATTATGGCCCTTTTTGGACTAAGAAAATCATGGGTAGGGCAATTTTTCTATTACACAAAAAAAAATTAGATGAGCGTCAGCACCGGCAAGGCAGTGCTCTTGTTTTTGATAATCAAAGCACTGAAAGTCTGACTGGGAATTGCAGTTGTGGGAGACATGTGCTATTCTCAAAAGCAGCTCTAGTTTCTATTTGGTTTGCTATCTACTAGTACTTCTATCATTTCCTTGTCTTCGCTAATATTTGTTTTGCTGTCAACCTCAGTGTGAATACAAGTTCTACTACCTCTACTTGACGGTACAGGTAAACACACTCGATCTTTAGGATTCTTGTTAAACATTGATCTAACCTCTTTAGAGTCCAAAGAACTACTTTGTGAACTTGACCTTAACCCAATTAGTCACTTTAGAACTAACCCCGGTAGAAGATGGGTGTTTGCCTTTATCAGATGCTTTATCAGAATTCAAAGTTCTGACCACCACCACATCTTGATTAGACACTTCTTTACTGTTTCGGGATTTACTAAGATAGATATCTTCAGACCTCTTTATTTGGTTATCAGTTACAACTTTCCTTCCCAAACAGTTCTCTACAGGAATGACGAATTTCTCTCCTGACACAGAATTTTTTACAGGACATTTTTAACAGAGTATACAGTAAGAACACCACAAGTATTAAAGGTACGTTTATAACTGTTAACCCAAGAATTACCAGTATTGAAAGTAAAGGTAATTCAAGACAAGCAGACTCGGACTTCTCAATTTCTATAGAAACTGTACTACATGTACATACTTTTGGTTCAATTTTCACTTTGTTCTGACTTACAGGTTGCTCTACCTTTTCCTTGTGCTTAACTCTTACCATGCTGGAAATGATTAGTTATGCCTTTGCGACCAGTTTAGATCATGATCTGCACTGTTCTCTATTCATCCAGTATCTTATTGGTAAGCACCCCTTTTAACAGTTAATGGAACTGTTCAAATTGGAAGATAGACAAGTTCATTATATAAATTTAGCACGGTAAGGGTTAAGAACTAATCCAGCAACTGAAGGATGAACAGATCTGTTAACTACTCTATCACAATCTATACAGTTCTCATAACATGGCCTCCTGTTGAGTACATCTACATTATCATGAACCCTTCCATGTATGTGTTCAATTTCATAGTCACAGTTTTTATATGCCTGAAGGAATGTATTATGTCATACCTCTGGTGTTGGTCTGCCTGTCTGTTAGCAATTTTGTGTCCGCTCTGTAACTCTTGAATCCCTTGAAGGATTTCAAAGAAACTTGACACAAATGTTTACCACATAGGGACAATATGCAGAGAGCATGTTCTGGATAGCTCGTTTCAAGGTCACACTTCGGAGTCATATGAGTGTGTTTCTTGTCTGCTCTGTAACTCTTTGAACTGCTTGAAGGATTGTAAAGAAACTTTGTATAAATGTTCACCACATCGAGACAATGTGCAGAGCGCATGTCCTAGATGGCTAGCTACAAAATCAAGGTCATACTTCGGGGTCAAAGGTCATACCTTCAGGAGTATGTTGCTCGGAATCGCGATGCTCTTGTCTAAAACATTTATCCACCAACATAACTGACCTTCAAGATTTTTGAAGTTAGTTAACCATTTCAGACTTGTGTTCTGAGTGTAAATTTTTGACCGTACATTTTCTTGAATATGTCTGTTAAACCTGTGCTGATCTATACTTTGGTGAGACCAATCATTGTTTTGTGCACCACTGTTTTTTTTTAGCAGTAAAACTCCTTATTACAAGGTCTACGGTTATCATAGCGACTGTAATAATTGCCATGTCTCTGATATTTTGATCTGTTTTCATTTTTGTTCCTATTTCTAGATCAATTTGGTTCAAGATCTGATTTCTACTGCCACTGTTATTATGGCAAGTTTGCTTGCCTAGTTTTACTGCCTACTCTTTCTTGTCCTGTACTATTTTCTACTTGTTCTACATGAGACCAGCTTGCAATATTTTCTTTTTAACTATCTACTTTATATACAGTACAAACAAGCTTATTAAGTTACATGTATTTGTTTCTGTCAGCTAATTTATATGACTATCCTTACTGCTATTTTCTCTGCTTCCAAAATAGTTTTTGGAGCTATTTCTCACAGTCTTAACCTTATATCAAAGTCATTTTAGGCATCTATAAATTTTGTATAAAATTATCAAGGGGTAATGCCTGGATAACATCTTGACTGCCAGTCGGATATGCTAGCCTAGTCATTTTCCTAATTGATTTAGCCATTTCTGGAATGGTTTTCCCTTTTCAATGAACACAACTTTTTGTCTGAGTGTGAAATACTTCAGCCTTATTTTCTGAACAAAACCATGCTTTTAGTTTTTCTTCTAGCAAACAAAAATTGTGCATCTTGCATTCATTCATTCCACTTAAAAGTGACCGAGCCCTACCTGTTAGACTACTTGCCAAATATAATGATTTCTGAGCATAGTCCCATCCGTTTATTTCTGTTGTTATTTGAAACTGGGCAAAAAAAGCCTTGCAAATCTTCATCACCACTAGAAGTTCGGGGTCTCATATTTAGGTTGTTTATGGGTGGGGCTGTGGACAAAGTTTGATATGTGGATACCATCTGATGAACAGACTATTGAATATTTTGACTGTTTCAGACACAGTTATTATTTTCTGCCCCATTTCTTAAGTAACTACAAGAATCATTTTATGTTTCACAACTGGTGGTGGCCCTTGTTACATGATGATTAAATCGAATTTCTGGGTCAGGATCTGTCTCAGACAATTTAGACTTTACAGTACATAGTAAGGTTTCTGCATTGATTTATTGTATTATTTGTAATTAATCTCCTGCCATGAGTGGAGGGGGTTATAGGAATGGTCTACGTCCGTCTGTCCATCTGTAACACTTTCGCATCTGGTCCATATCTCCTAAACCCCTAAGGATTTTCATGAAACATGGGTCAAGTCAGCCATGTCGGCTCAAGGTCAAGGTCACAACTTAGGGTTAAAGGTTTGAGCCCTCCATTTTATGTCCGCTCTGTATCTCCTAAACCCCTTGAAGGGTTTTCATGAAACTTTGGTCAAATGATCACCTCATCAATACGATATGCAGAACTCATGAGTCAGCCGTGTTGGCTCAAGATCAAGGTCACAAGTCTGGGTCAAAGGTTTGAATCTTCCATTTGGTGTCTGCTCTGTATCTCCTAAACCCCTTGAAGGATTTTCATGAAGCCTGGGTCAAATAATCACCTCATCAAGATGATGTGCAAAACTTATGAGTAAGCCATGCTGGCTCAAGGTCAAGGTCACAAAGGTTTGAGCCTTCCATTTTGTGTCCACTCTGTATCTCCTAAACCCTTTGAAGGATTTTCATTAAACTTGGGTCAAATGATTACGTCAAGAACTCATGATTCAGCTATGTCAGTTCAAGGTCAAGATTACAACTCATGAAACATGGGTCAAATGATCACCTCATCAAGACGATGTGCAGAACTGATGAGTCAGCCATGTCGGCTCAAGGTCAAGGTCACAACTCAGGGTCAAAGGTTTGAGTTCTGTATCTCCTAAACCCCTAGATCTATACATAGAGCCCTGAATTCCGCTACCCCTATCGGGCCTCAGGCAATCAACTTTAATCAAACTTGCACACAACTTGTATTGTCATAAAATCTCGGTTCCTTTCGAAACTGGCCAGATCCCATCATGGGTTTCAGAGTTATGGCCCCTTAAATGGCCAAAATTGGCTAGTTTTTATGCTCCCGAAGGGAGACATATTAGTTTTCAACTGTCTGTCCGTTCGTTCGTTCGGTTGTTAGTTCGTTCGTCACAACGTTAACTTTTTGCATGAAGGCACTTTACTCGCGAACCACTGCACCCAGGACCTTCAAACTTCACGTGCTGACAGTACTTATTGAGTATATCACCCCTACTGACTTTGGGGTCACCAGGTCAAAGGTCAAGGTCACAGGGGCCAACGTTAACTTTTTGCATGAAGGTCTTTTACTTATGAACCACTGCACCCAGGACCTTCAAACTTCACATGCTGATAGTACTTATTGAGTACACCACCCCTACTGACTTTGGGGTCACCAGGTCAAAGGTCAAGGTCACAGGGGCCAACGTTAACTTTTTGCATGAAGGCACTTTACTCGCGAACCACTGCACCCAGGACCTTCAAATTTCACATGCTTATAGTACCTATTGAGTACACCACCCCTACTGACTTTGGGTTACCAGGTCAAAGGTCAAGGTCACAGGGGCCAACGTTAACTTTTTGCATGAAGGCACTTTACTCGCGAACCACTGCACCCAGGACCTTCAAACTTCACAGGCTGATAGTACTTATTGAGTACACCACCCCTACTGACTTTGGGGTCACCAGGTCAAAGGTCAAGGTCACAGGGGCCAATGTTAACTTTTTGCATGAAGGCACTTTACTCGCGAACCACTTCACCCAGGACCTTCAAACTTTACTTGCTGATAGTACTTTATGAGTACACCACTCCTACTGACTTTGGGGTCACCAGGTCAAAGGTCAAGGTCACAGGGGCCAACGTTAACTTTTTGCATGAAGGCACTTTACATGCGAACCACTTCACCCAGGACCTTCAAACTTCACATGCTGATAGTACTTATTAAGTACACCACCCCTACTGACTTTGGGGTCACCAGGTCAAAGGTCAAGGTGCTGCGGGGGCATTTGTCACCATTAGTGACAGCTCTTGTTGCTTTTGATTTAATACAAACTTGCCAAATATCTTCAACAACAATAAATCTTCATTCCATGATGAATCTGTCAGATCCAATCATAGGTTCTACAGTTATTTCATATCTGATTACCTCCCCTGATTTTAATCAAAATGGATTTATATCAGTATGTACTTATAGGACTCATTTGAAATTTCATTATTGATAAAATAGAAAAAATCAGAACTAATATTGCATTCCAGGATCAGAATGAATCATTTACTCCAGAAGACGGACGCATATCACTATGTGATACCGCGCGTTGGACTAGTTTCAGTCCAGCAACAGAGGAGGAGGTGAAAAAGCTTGTTCAAAAGTCAGCTAATAAGTCATGTGAATTAGACCCTCTTCCTACATGGCTCTTGAAATCTTGTATAAACAAACTTCTCCCAATATTGACGAAAATTATTAACATCTCTCTAGAAAGTGCAACCGTGCCAGAATCATTTAAAACATCACGAATAAGACCATTGTTAAAAAAGCGAAGTCTTGACCAAAACACACTCAAGAATTACAGGCCTGTTTCCAATCTGCCATTCCTCTCAAAAATCCTTGAGAAAGTGGTAAACAGAAGAATTGAGGAACATCTGACGAACAATCAATTACATGAAATAAACCAGTCAGCATACAGAAAATTTCATTCAACTGAAACCGCGTTGTTAAAAGTTCAGAACGACATTCTCGAATCCCTTGACAAAGGTGACGTCACAGTACTTGTGATGTTGGACCTGTCGGCTGCATTTGACACCATTGACCATAACACCCTTCTTCACAGACTCGAATTTAATTTTGGATTCGCCGATAAACCCCTTCAATGCATGGCACCATATCTAACAGACCGCTACCAAACAGTATGCATCGATGGCAAACTCTCTGAACCAGTCCTTATGAAATTCAGTGTTCCTCAAGGATCTGTTCTAGGTCCAAAATTCTACACGATGTACACAAAGCCAGTCGGGTCCATCTGTAAAAACCACGGTCTAAACCACCACTTTTATGCAGATGACTCCCAACTCTATCTATCGTTTAAACCAGTTGACCAAGCATCAAAAGCAGCCACAATCACACGAGTTGAACAATGCCTAAAAGAAATCATCTCATGGATGAATTCAAACATGTTAAAATTGAATGCAGACAAAACTGAAGTAATTCTTTTTTCGAGTCAAAAACACTCCAAACATGTTGAAAATCTAGAACTGAAAGTTGGCGAATCGAGCATAAGACCATCAAAAACTGTTCGAAACCTTGGTGCTACGCTTGATTCGAACATGCACATGGACCATCATGTTAATTCTGTGACTCGAACATGCTACGGCGAAATACGACACGTTGGTCATATTCGACCATATTTGACAACTGAAGCCACAAAAACCCTGATAAACTCGCTTGTGACCTCACAATTAGATTACTGCAATGCTCTTTTGTACGGCATGCCAAAATCAACAACGAGCAAACTGCAAAATGTCCAAAACACAGCTGCACATCTTATTACGAAAACACCCGTTTTGAACATATAACACCGGTCCTTAAAGATCTTCATTGGCTTCAAATACAAGATAGAATCAAATACAAAATTCTCATTCAAACATTCAAGGCCTTGCTTGGACAGTCGCCGGTGTATATGAGAGACTTACTGCAGGTGTATGTGCCAACTAGAAATCTGAGGTCAGCAAGTGCAGCAACAACCCTTGTGCCACAAAAAAGTCGACTGGTTACCTATGGGAATAGAAGTTTCAAGGTTGCCGCCGCAAAACTATGGAACTCTCTCCCTGACAATCTCAGAAAAGATTCAACACTTAATTCATTCAAAAGAGCTCTCAAAACACACCTTTTCAAAATTTTCTACAACACATAGATACCAACTGTGACTGTTTCTACCCATAATAAATATTCCATTGTTATTTTTTGTAATACAGAACTACGGCAAGTCATTCGTCGCTGACGAAGATCTCTTTTTCTGTACAATTCATCATGTAATTAACTAAATTGACAAACCTTTTTAGCTCACCTGTCACAAAGTGACAAGGTGAGCTTTTGTGATCGCGCAGCGTCCGTCGTCCGTCCGTCCGTCCGTCCGTGCGTGCGTAAACTTTTTGCTTGTGACCACTCTAGAGGTCACATTTTTCATGGGATCTTTATGAAAGTTGGTCAGAATGTTCACCATGATGATATCTAGGTCAAGTTCGAAACTGGGTCATGTGCGATCTAAAACTAGGTCAGTAGGTCTAAAAATAGAAAAACCTTGTGACCTCTCTAGAGGCCATATTTTTCAATGGATCTTCATGTAAATTGGTCAGAATGTTCATCTTGATGATATCTAGGTCAGGTTCGAAACTGGGTCAACTGCAATCAAAAACTAGGTCAGTAGGTCAAATAATAGAAAATCCTTGTGACCTCTCTAGAGGCCATATTTTTCATGGGATCTGCATGACAATTAGTCAGAATGTTCATCTTGATGATATCTAGGTCAAGTTCGAAACTGGGTCACGTCCGATCCAAAACTAGGTCAGTAGGTCAAATAATAGAAAAAACTTGTGACCTCTGTAGAGGCCCTATTTTTCATGGGATCTGCATGAAAATTGGTCAGAATGTTTATCTTCATGATATCTAGTTCAAATTTGAAACTGGGTCGACTGCGGTCAAAAACTAGGTCAGTAGGTCAAATAATAGAAAATCCTTGTTACCTCTCTAGAGGCCATATATTTCATGGGATCTGCATGAAAATTGGTCAGAATGTTCACCTTGATGATATATAGGTCAAGTTTGAAACTGGGTCAACTGCGTTCCAAAACTAGGTCAGTAGGGCTAAAAATAGAAAATCCTTGTGACCTCCCTAGAGGCCATATTTTTCAATGGACCTTCATGAAAATTGGTGAGATTGTTCACCTTGATGATATTTAGATCAATTTTGAAACTGGGTCACATGCGGTCAAAAACTAGGTCAGTAGGTCAAATAATAGAAAAACCTTGTGACCTCTCTAGAGGTCATATTTTTCATGGGATCTGCATGAAAATTGGTCAGATTGTTCATCTTGATGATATCTAAGTCAAGTTTGAAACTGGGTTACGTGCAGTCAAAAACTAGGTCAGTAGGTCAGATAATAGAAAAACCTTGTGACCTCTGTAGAGGCCAGATTTTTCATGGGATCTGCATGAAAATTGGTCATAATGTTCATCTTGATAATATCTAGGTCAAGATTGAAACTGGGTCACATGTGGTCAAAAACTAGGTCAGTACGTCAAATAATAGAAAAAACTTGTGACCTCTCTAGAGGCCATATTTTTCATGGGATCTTTATGAAAGTTGGTCTGAATGTTCATCTTGATGATATCTAGGTCAAGTTTGAAACTGGGTCAACTGTGGTCAAAAACTAGGTCACTAGGTCTAAACATAGAAAAACCTTGTGACCTCTATAGAGACCATATTTTTCAATGGATCTTCATGAAAATTGGTCAGAATTTTTATCTTGGTGATATTTAGGTCATGAGCTCTAAAACTAGGTCACTATGTCAAATAATAGAAAAAACGACGTCATACTCAGTTCATGTGGGAACAGGTGAGCGATTCAGGACCATCATGGTCCTCTTGTTTATTTTATCATGTCACATTTTAAGGGTTATGACGTTCTATGTGTGTGTTTTTCGCAAGACTTGAGTTTCACTTGAAGTGTGTGGTATTTCTATCTAATACAGTACATGATGGCATCATTTACCGGCAGGTTGAACCACTATATGCAGCCCGTCTGAGCGTACCAGATGTTTAAAGCACTGGTATTGGCAATAGGACCTCAAGGGTGGGGGTGCGGTCATGGCTGTTTGTTACAGTAAGGCTGTAAATATTATCATTGTTCATTTATGATATTGTTGTAATAGCTGTTGTTTTTTATTATTATGTACAACGCCATTGAATATATCATTTATAAAAAAGGCGTTTAATCATATTGTTCAGTTTCAGTTTTGTGATTGCATATGTCATGTTTTGTTATTTTCCTACATATCTGCGATGTGTCACATGTTTAATTGTAAAGCGCTTTTGAACGTATATTCCATATGAAAAGGGCGCTCAACAAACCTGGTATAATAATAATAATAATAATTATTGTCATTAGTTGGACTGAGACAATCGGGGTAGATAACTATGGACTAAATTTATTTCAAATTGCCTCCCTTTTTTTCAAATTAAAATGGATATATCTCCGTAACTAATGAAGATACTGATCTGAAATGTCATTTATGCCATCAGATTGGCTTGAACAATCAGTAAAGATACATATTGACTGAATTTATGACAAATTACCTCCCTTTATTCTTTATGTATTTTTTGTCAAATTACCTCCCCTTGTTTCAAATTAAAATATTAGTATCTCAGTAACCAATGAAGATACTGATTTGAAATGTCATTTAGTCAATCAGATGGACTCGGACAATCAGGGTAGATAACTTTTGACTGAATTATTACATATTACCTCCCTTTAATTTATGAAAATGAATATACCTCAGCAGCATCTAATGAGATTGGTTTTAAATGTTATTTTAGTCTTCAAGGGTAAGGAATAGTCATGCTAGTACAAAAATGCAGCATTTGAGTCTAGGACCCTCAAACTTGGTATAGAGATTGGCCCTGACTAGTATGTGACCCATAGGTCAAAGGGGGCTGTTACAAGAAAATGTTTATCCTGATGAATATAATGTGTATGCCTATGTTATCTATGTCAAGACTTGATCTTATCATTAAGAGAAATGGCACTCAGGCGAGTGATATAGGGCCATCATGGCCCTCTGGTATGACTTAAGACAAAAGATCAAGCAATAACTCGGGATGAAAGTACAGAGTTTTAAGTAACATCAACAACCTATGTGCTCTAATTTAGGAGACTGGCTGTACTTTGAATGTTTAGTTTGCATTCAACTGACTACTTTGAGTCACAGTATTATCAATGTATTCCACCAAAAAGAATGTAAGCATGCTGATTTTATGCTATTCGGTAATGATGTCATACAACTGCAGTAAGCCTGCTTATTATACTTTAACATTACTATTTCCTCCAACACGTACTAAGGATGTGAATGAACCACTGATTCATGAATCATCGCTATGGATGTGCCAGCGTGTATGAATCGGGGCAGTAGGTTAAATGTGATTGTTAAAATTGAGCTATTGTTTCTGAAATAAATAGGAAACAGTGACTCATCACATGAATAAAACAATTATTTAGAGAGTAAAAACTTTCCAATTTCAGGACTTGATGAATCAGTTATACAAAGGGACAAGTGCTGCCAACAGAGGCACACTATTCCAAATCCGCAACAGATATAATCACAGGAATGTAACGAAATCTGTAGATAGTTCTTTCAATGCTGTTACAGATTTGATCAAGTTTGTCGGAGAAGGTTTAGTGTGCCTCTTAGCAACCAAGGAATTAGGGGATTTTGAGTCACTTCAGCAATTTCCAGATGATGCGCAAAGTATGAAGGAATTGTCCAGAAAGATTGTTTCAACGATACGGCACCAGATACCAGAGTTTGAAGTTGAAGGAGTTATAGGTGCTGATAATGATGATGATGAAAATGATGGTCATATGAACTACTTTGAGTATTGTTGCAATGAAGGTAAAACTAGAGTGCCAAACGGTTACTGAATAAAAAAAACAGCGGTCCATCAATTTTACATATGAATTAGTATAGATTTTCTTGTTTCAACATATCAGTCTTCTCAGTTTTGCGTAAATGACCATATCTCTTTTTGAGCAACAAGAATTGCATGGCTGACTGTATTACTAGGCAACTTTTTTCACATTAATAAACATCTTGCCCATTAAAGAGCTCCTATGCATATTATGTGGCTATGAGATTAAAAAACGCTATATACATTGTAGGGATAATGCAAGTTTTTTTTGTGTTATAACTTCTGCAGAATCCCAAGGGAATGGTTTGTACCTGATCCCAGTAGGGTGAGGGTACTAACAAATCTTGAGGGATACTGTAGATATTTTAACACGAAAAGAACATGACTGTGTTCTTTAAGATACAGCCTTGAAATTTGAATGACATGTACAGTGACAACAACAGCAGTTTTATGCTATAATGAGTATTCTAACACGATCTGATTCATTTTCCTATTAAACAAAGAAAGCTGAAAACAGTGAATTATTATACATTCTAACACGATCCGATTCATTTTCCTATTAAACAAAAAAAGGCAGAAAACAGTGAATTATTATACAACAAATCACTGTTCTGACGTCACAATTATTGCATCATGGCGTCTAACGGCATAGCAGCGCACTTGAAAAGAAACCGATTGAAAACGTGCAAATATTTAATGAATATCATCAAGAGTGTACTTAAAAATCCTTAGTAACATGTTAGACTCAAAATAATATATCTCATTTAGTGATTTGCTGTTGAATAAATCATTGTTTGTCGTTCAGATCCGTATTATTATATCACTCGAGCTTCGCATCTGAACTCCAAACAATGATTTATTCAATGACAAATCACTGGATGAGATATATTATTTCTTATACAATTCACTGTTCTGACGTCACAATTATCACGTCAAATGGCAAAGCGGCACGCCGGAAAAGAAACCGATTGAAAATGGGCAAATATTTAATGAATGCCGTCAAGAATGTACTTTAAAGTCTTTGGTAACGTGTTAGAATCGAAATAATATATCTCATTTAGTGATTTGCTCTTGAATAAAATCATTGTTTGTTGTTCAGATGCGTATTAATATATCACTCGGGCTGCGCCCTTGTGATATAATTCCTTCGCATCTGAAACTCTAAACAATGATTTATTCAGCGACAAATCACTAAATGAGATATATTATTTCTTAAATGAATTCGGTGCTGTTACAGTACTGCTAAACTTTGGCAAACACTGTTTATGGATCACTATTGAATGATTAACCATAATATAATCAATATTTCAGACACCGAGGAGGAAATGATCAGATGTTCCAACAGCCTGTGAATTTGGTCTATGGTTTCACATTGGAATGATTGCAGAAATAATTCCAGCAGGTGATTGGTGGTGTTCAGAAGAGTGCTCATAAACTAGGCGATCCCAGTTTTGTGTTTGCCAGACATACAATCCATGTAAGACCACCATCACATGTTGCAGAGGCAAAGAGTGTAAAGGGTACCGCATATATCACACTGATTGTATAGTAGACTTTGAACCAGGTATTTAACTGATAATAACACAAGTAAATATGTTTTTTGAAAAGTGTTCAGAATTGATGTTAAGTATAGCAGTCGTCCAAAACTACTAAAAATGGAAAAATATTCAATATCCATTTACTATTTATTAGCTGATATTACTTCTTCTTGGAGTCGTATTTAAATAATAAATTATGTCATATGACACAATCATATATCAATTAGACCATTTGATCAAGAAATGTTCATAAGACATGTTGGACAAAAGAAAAGAAATGTTTGTTATTATATAAAACAAGACGTTTCTTTAGTTCTGTATCTTTATTTTGTAACATAAAATGTTACAATTATTAGGGCTGAAGTGTACAAAAATGTTACTAACATGTCTTTACATCTTCACAAAGGCTTACATTAGATTAAGTATAGTTTTTATGTGGTACTTCATTACAGGTCAACGGTTCCTTTGTCAATTTTGTGTGTCCGCCCAAGGTGATAAGGACCATATATATGAATATTCATGCGCTCTGGCATATGGTTGTTTGGCAGACCTGACAATGCGTGATGCTGAGAGGGAAAATGATGGGGAGGCAATGATACAGAATTGGAGAATGGCAATGCCCCAGTTTTGGAACAATAATCATAATAAGTACCTGATAATTGGACACAAGCTGTTGGCAGGTAGAAATTTTGTTAACAGATAATGTTCCCCTATGTTTAATATTCTAAAGTAATTAAATGTTAACACACACCACAAGTGACAACAAGTTGTCATCTGATCAATAACATTGAAATAGTTTTAATCTTACCTATAAAGAAATGTGTTGTAAGAAAATGTAATATGACAAGTAAATTTGTTTGAGAATGTTCCTGAAGAAATTGTGGTAAAGCAGTTTGTTATGCAGACATACTCTAAGTGAAAGTAATTTAAACTTGGAAAATCACAGGACATGTTGAACTTTGTTCATTAAACAATGTGCTGTCAGATCATAATAGATACTGACAATCAAATAGTGTTATTGTATAACCCTTGAGAATAAAGTATTTTTAGATAATTTGTTGTTATGAAAGTATATCAAATTGCTTGAAGAAGTATAATGGATAGATTCATTTGTCAGATGTGGGAGGATGTGTTCCCGAAAGACTGCGCCATGACATGATATGGAACGGAACTGTTAACATTAATTGGAGGATCCGGTCACAATTTACCAATGGATCTAGTCAATGAATTCCTTAATAGAGATTTCAAGGGTAAGACATAATTGGTAGACTAAATTATTTGCATCATATGTGTAGTTTGTGCATGATTTATAAATAGTATGAATAATTGTGACCTCTAAGAGGATTCCTCATCAATTCATGTAGTTCCTAACTCATAATTGAACATGAAGCACATACACCTCCTGTGTTTATTTACCCAATTATATATTTTATCAAAAATTTTAACTATGTATCTCTAAATTGTCTGTTAACATATCGTTACAAAAGTAGAATTAAACAAAATAAAGTCTGAATAAAAGCAGAGATATTTCATCTCCCCTCGTTATACAGTTCAACTTGCATGATAGAACACATCTATTTATAGACAACGGCTTTTAAGGGACAAATGGAATTAAGAGACCACTGTTTTAGTTCCCTTTTGTTTAATTGAAGGACAAGGTATGTTGGATTAGGAGACCAGTTATGTGAAGAGACCACTGTTTAGTCCCCTATCAGTGGAATACCTGAGGGGCCTATAGAAATGCCCTATATCTGTCCATGCTGTTGATTATATCTTGCACACAAGACCCATTCTTGTTGATCAGAGGTCAAGGTCGCTATTGAAGTCCGTTTTAAAATTGTGTCTTCACCAGTAGGAGACTATTGACTATATTTTGCCCACAAGACCCATGCTTGTTGCTCAAAGGTCAAGGTCACTATTGAAGGTCGTTTTGAAATTGTTTCTTCACCAGTAGGGGACTGCAATATGCGATCACTTGTTCTTTCTTGTGTGTTATCATAATGCAGGGTGTACATATACATCTACTCAGTCGGAAGAAGTACATATAAATGTATTTACTAATTCAAGCCTTGTTCATTTTCAGAAAATTTAAAGTCAATGAATGGGCAGTATACCACGAAAACAGTGGACCGTATAAGTCAATACTCTGGTGCGGTAGGGAAACATGTTGATGGTATTTTTATGCATGAAATCTCCGGGACACACTGTGCTCAACACAGCAACAAGAAAAAGACATGTAGAGAAGATCTGGTATCATTCGTGGCAGAGTATTTGCATGATGACCTGTTTACAGTTATACCAGGAAGAGAACATAGTATTACAGCCTTTCCTGGATTCGTAAGAGAAAGTGCAATAAAAGATCATGCAGCTCTTAAAAAAAGATTTAAAAAGTATTCTTTTGTTCTGGCCCCGTGTTCACAAAACATTTTTCGATCTCAGCTGAGTTTGAGTTTGAAATTTTGATATCAGTTTTACCAAAACTTCAACGTTAAATTTCAAATGAGATTGACCATCAATACCGAATAATCACTTTGAAATAGATATCAACTTAAAATTTAGTTTTAAACATGTTATTTCGATATAAATGAGAAATTAAGTTTCATTATCAAACTCAGTTGAGTCTGAAAATGTTTTGTGAACACGGGGCCTGGATAGGTACAGGGAAATTTTACCAAATTAAATGACAAGGTCTCTCTTTGATGTCTCTGTATAATAGCTGTATTTAACTTTTAGATGTATTTTGACAAAACAGTACCTGATATAAAGGATTTTTTTGTGGACTAATAAATATTTTTGGTTAGTTAAGAAATAATATATCTCATCGGTGATTTGTCGCTGAATAAATCATTGTTTTGAGTTCAGATGCGAAGGAATTATATCACAAGAACGAATCCCAAGTTATATAATACTACGCATCTGAATGACAAACAATGATTTATTCAAGAGCAAATCACTAAATGAGATATATTATTTCGATTCTAACACGTTACCAAGGACTTTAAAGTAAATCCTTGTTGGCATTCATTAAATACTTGCCCATTTTCAACATTTTGACAGTACATTTTGTCATAAAGTTTTTAGCTCACCTGAGCACGTAGTGCTCAAAGGTGAGCTTTTGTGATCGCCCTGTGTCCGTCATCCGTCGTCAACAACTTGACTTTTAACACTTTAGAGGTCACAATTTTGGCCCAAACTTAATGAAACTTGGTCAGAATGTTACCCTCAATAAAATCTTGGACAAGTTTGATAGTGGGTCAGCCAGGGTCAAAAACTAGGTCACCAGGTCAAATCAAAGGAAAAGCTTGTTAACACTGTAGAGGCCAGATTTATGACTGTATCTTCATGAAACTTGGTCAGAATGTTTATCTCAATGATCTATAGGTCAAGTTCAATTCTGGGTTTGGTGGGGTCAAAAACTAGGTCACTAGGTCAAATCAAAGGAAAAGCTTGTTAACACTCTAGAGGCCACATTTATGACTGTATCTTCATGAAACTTGGTCAAAATGTTAATCTTAATGATCTTAAGGTCCAGTTTGAATCTGGGTCATGTAGGATCAAAAACTAGGTCACCAGGTCAAATCAAAGGAAAAGCTAGTTTACACTGTAGAGGCCACATTTATGACCATATCTTAATGAAACTTGGTCAGAATGTTAATCTTGATTATCTATAGGTCAAATTCAAATCTGTGTCAGGTTGGGTCAAAAACTAGGTCACTAGGTCAAATCAAAGGAAAAGCTTGTTAACACTCTAGATGCCACATTTATAAATATATCTTGGTGAAACTTAGTCAGAATGTTAATCTTGATGACCTTTAGATCAAGTTGGAATCTGGGTCATGTAGGGTCAAAAACTAGGCCACCAGGTCAAATAAAAGGAAAAGCTATTTAACACTTTAGAGACCACATTTATGACCATATCTTATTGAAACTTGGCCAGAATGTTAATCTTGATGATCTTTAGGTCAATAGGTCAGGTAAGCGATACAGGGCCTTCATGGCCCTCTTGTGTAACTTTCATTACTTAAAAACTATCACCATGTCCAGTTTTAGAAAAAACAGCATAACTCTGTCAATGATTTTTGACTGTGTTATGGCTCCTTTTAACTTGCAGATCTTGGTTAAGTTTTTTCTAATAGTTCATATTTTGTGTAAATTGTTTGACTTTTGACTTTGAAACTTTTATCACTAAATGTTTTCTTTAACAGTCTAAATCTGTAGGCATGAGAACATAACTCTGTCAATTATTTTGGCTGAATTATGGTCCTTTCAGGACTTGGACAGCGGTTCAGTATTATTGTACGGATCTGTGTTTTGTCAAAGCTATTTGACATGTTACTTTGAAACTTTGAACACCTGTTTATTATAAATGTTTATCTGTAGGCAAGAGTACTAAATACTGTCCCCTATTTTGGCTGAATTAAGGTCACTTTTTAGCTCACCTGAGCACAAAGCGCTCAAGGTGAGCTTTTGTGATCGCCCTGTGTCCGTCGTCGGCATCGGCAGCGTCGGTGTCGGCGTCAACAATTTGGCTGTTAACACTCTTAGAGGTCACAATTTTGGCCCAATCTTAATGAAACTTGGTCAGAATGTTACCCTGAATAAAATCTTGGACGAGTTTGATATTGGGTCATGTGGGGTCAAAATCTAGGTCACCAGGTCAAATCAAAGGAAAGGCTTGTTAACAGTCTAGAGGTCACAATTTGGGCCCAATTTTAATAAAACTTGGTCAGAATGTTACCCTCAATAAAGTCTTGGAAGAATTTGATATTGGGTCATCCGGGGTAAAAAACTAGGTCACCAGGTCAAATCATAGGAAAGGCTTGTTAACAGTCTAGAGGTCACAATTTGGGCCCAATTTTAATAAACTTGGTCAGAATGTTACCCTCAATAAAGTCTTGGAAGAGTTTGATATTGGGTCATCGAGGTAAAAAATTAGGTCACCAGGTCAAATCAAAGGAAAAACTTGTTAACACTGTAGAGGCCACATTTTTGACTGTTTATACATGAAACTTGGTCAGAATGTTAATCTTGATTATCTATAGGTCAAATTCAAATCTGGATCAGGTGGGGTCAAAAACTAGGTCACTAGGTCATTTCAAAGGAAAAGCTTGTTAACACTCTAGAGGCCACATTTATGACTATATCTTCATGAAACTTAGTCAGAATGTTAATCTTGATAATCTATAGGTCAAATATGAATCTGGGTCATGTGGGATCAGAAACTAGGTCACAGGGTCAAATCAAAGGAAACGCTAGTTTACACTGTAGAGGCCACATTTATGACCGTATCTTAATGAATCTTGGTCAGAATGTTAAGCTTGATTATCTATAGGTCAAGTTCAAATCTGGGTCAGGTGGGATTAAAAACTAGGTCACTAGCTCAATTCAAAGGAAAAGCTTGTTAACACTCTAGAGGCCACATTTATGACTTTATCTTCATGAAACTTAGTCAGAATGTTAATCTTGATAATCTATAGGTCAAATATGAATCTGGGTCATGTGGGATCAGAAACTAGGTCACAGGGTCAAATCAAAGGAAACGCTAGTTTACACTGTAGAGGCCACATTTATGACCGTATCTTAATGAGTCTTGGTCAGAATGTTAAGCTTGATTATCTCTAGGTCAAGTTCAAATCTGGGTCAGGTGGGATTAAAAACTAGGTCACTAGCTCAATTCAAAGGAAAAGCTTGTTAACACTCTAGAGGCCACATTTATGACTTTATCTTCATGAAACTTAGTCAGAATGTTAATCTTGATGATCTTTAGGTCAAGTTCGAATCTGGGTCATGTGGGGTCAAAAACTATGTCACAGGGTCAAATCAAAGGAATAGCTATTTAACACTTTAGAGGCTGCATTTATGACCATATCTTAATGAAACTTGGTCAGAAAGTTAATTTTGATGATCTTTAGGTCAGTAGGTCAGGTGAGCAATACAGGGCCCTCTTGTTTCAATTCTGACATGAAAATTTGTTCAGTTTTTGTACAATTCCATGCTTTGTTAAAACTATTTGACATATATCACTTATTCTTATATGCTTGTCTCTGTTAAAAAACGCTAACACTAGAATGCAGTCATGTTAACGTAAGTTGATGTCGTGTTTTTGTTGCGACCAAGTAAGAGTGCGTAAATTGTTTGACTTTTGACTTTTGAAACTTGTATGACTTATTTTGACATGAAAATTTGTTCAGTTTTTGTACAATTTCAGTTTTTGTACAATTTCATGTTTTGTTAAAACTATTTGACATTCAGCTTTGAAATGTTGATCACTTGTTTATTATAAAGTCTATATCGGTAGACAAGAGTACATAACTTTGACAACTATTTTGGCTGAATTGTAACTTTGAACACTTGTTCATTTTATGGTATCCATCAGTAGTCGAGGGAATATAAAATTTTCTTTATTGTTCATATATATCACTTATTCTTATATGATTGTCTCTGTTAAAACACACTAACACTAGAATGCAGTAATGTTAACGTGAGTGAATGTCATGTTTTTGTTGCGACCAAGTAAGAGTGCTACTACATTTTATCTTCTAGTTCATATTTTGGGTAAATTGTTTGACTTTTGACTTTGAAACTTTTATGACTTATTTTGACATGAAAATTTGTTCAGTTTTTGTACAATTTCATGTTTTGTTAAAACTATTTGACATTCAGCTATGAAATGTTGATCACTTGTTTATTATAAAGTCTATATCTGTAGACAAGAGTACATAACTCTGACAACTATTTTAGCTGAATTGTAACTTTGAACACTTGTTCATTTTATGGTATCCATTAGTAGTCGAGGGAATATAAAATTTTCTTTACTGTTCATATATATCACTTATTCTTATATGATTGTCTCTGTTAAAACACACTAACACTAGAATGCAGTAATGTTAACGTGAGGTGATGTCATCTTTTTGTTGCGACCAAGTAAGAGTGCTACTACATTTTATCTACTGTTGAATATTAAGGGTATAGTAGAATCGTAACAATTTATAGCAAAACTGTGTTTAACACATATTCATACACTCGGGCATTAACATGTCGTACAAATATTTCATTCATGCAGCGCCCTTGTAAAATTAATATGCCTGACGTATAACTGCCCATCGTACATAAATAGTGTTAAAACACACTTTTGCAATAAATTATTTCTTAAATACAGCACCAAGTACTTACTAAATAAGGATACAGTACATTTTCAAAAAATCAGCTACTATTTTCTGCATATGCTTAACTACATACAATCACATTCATCTCTGCATCGAGAGCAGCACTTACAAAGTGGACATTCACATGACTGACATGATTTTCCACAGGGTAACCTCTTCTCTAAAACCTTTATAACACCTAAATCCATGTCTGGAACAGTTAGATGTTTCAAAATGCTTACCGGCAGGCATGAATTACCTTTGCAGATATCTAGCATTTTTTATTCATTCTGCTAGGATTCAAGGAATAAGGAGAGAGAAAAAGGTAGCACTGAGCAGGGTTTCCATCTCTACCACAACGTCCTACCTCTTGCCAATATGCCAGAGGAGACTGGCTACAACCCCAGTGAAACACATACCTTATATCAGGTACATCAACTCCCATTCCAAAGGCAATTGTACAAACTACACATCTAATATTGCTTTCTGGTTTAACAAAGTCACTTACAGCTCTATACTTGTCAACCTCAAGAGAAGATTTATGAAAAATTTCTATCAACTTTTTTTCATGATCCCTTTTTCTTCCTATCCAGGCACTGTCTCTAGCCGAATAAAGAATATGAGAATAGATCTCTGCTGCCGCAGAAACAGACCTGAAAATGTATTTTTTTATTTACTGATTTATGACTTTTGAAACAAAACTAAAATATCTTTAATATACAGTAACTTTACAGGTGTGTACGTTACTTTAAAGTTTTATGGTTAATGCAAAATGCAACAACACAGTTAAGTTACTCTGTGCATTGCAGTTTTTATTTAAGAAGCAAAACTGTGTTTTAACACTATTTTTACATGATGGTGGGTTACACATTTGGCATTCTAATTTAAAAAGGGTGCAATGTGCAAGTTATACTTGCAATATATCAATGCCTTAGATGCATCTCTTCCCTTATCCATCAACTCCTTTACATACCATTCCAATTCACTCACATAGGATTTACTCCTTTTTACCTCAAAAGTCAAGTTAGGTCTGCACATGATGTAGAAAAATAATGATTATGCGTTTGCAACAGGAAAAGTACTATGAATAAAAAAGTAAAAATTTTGAACCAAAGTTCCATATGGCTGTCTTCAAGACACACAAATTGACACTTTTACTATAGAAATTTATGACCATATCTGCATAATCTCCTCAAAATACAATCTTAGTTGATTTGAACTAGTTTTAATTTCAGAAGCGTTACATGTATGAATTACATTACATTCTCTTGACAATCATACATACTAAACACATTCACAAGACATTGTACACTTTATTAGTTGAAGTATTTCATCAAACAGTATGTCAAAATATTTGTATATTGATGGATATACTGGAATTAACAGAAAACCATATCCAGCCACTGGATGCAACATATAGTCATATAATTTTGTAAGAATATTTGTCAGTCATGTCTTACATTACTTTGGATATTTATTTGTCTGTGCATCTATCCATTTAAATATGAAAATGATCACCTCAGCTAGACCATGTGTAGAATTCATGAGTTAGCCATGTTGACTCAAAGTCAAGGTCACATCTCGAGGTAAATGGTTTGAGCATTCCATTTTGTGTCCGCTCAATATTTCTTTAACCCATTGAAAGATTGTCATGAAACTTTGGTCAAATGAAAACCTAATCAAGACAATATGCAGAACTCATTCATGAGTCAGCCATGTTGGCCCAAGGTCATGGTCACTACTCAGGTCAGAAGTTTGAGCTTTCCATTTTGTGTCTGCTCTTTATATCATGAAACCCTTGTAGGCTTTTAATATGACTTGGCTGTAATATTCCACTTTTCAACACAAGGTGCAAAACTCAAACTTCATTTATGCCAGTTCAAAGTCAAGGTCACAGCTCAAATGTTTGAGGATTCAATGTTCTGTTCCCATTTTTTTCCTTATAAATCAATTCAAGGATTTTCTACAGGCTTTGGTCAAGTGACCACCTTATTGGGATGGTTTGGAAAATGAGTCATCCATTCAGGCTCAAGGTCAAGGTCACTGTAAAATATACTTAACAACGTCATTGTTTCCACCCAATACCAGCAACCCTTTCACAATCCCCAACAGGGGCAGGGGAAATATATGTCTTTCAGACTGCTTTGTTAATTATTAGCACCAAGTAGTTTTATCCCCATTCCCAGTAACACCTGTTTTCACACTTGTTATATATTGTATGTCACCTTTTGCGTTATAATACACTTCATTTAAGAATTCTAGTCTTCTAAATACCATGAAAAGGACACAGATTTGCATTAAGATTCCAGACAAATACCTGTCAGGGACAATGGCAACAGTAACAAGATTGTTGTCATGCAGTAGTAACAAGGATTTTAGGTCCAACATAATTTCCTCGGTACAAGTAGCTGTGAAAACGCCCACACTAACTTGACAGCACAAGCTACGTATCTGGCCAACCTCTCGATACTTTGGTCGAAATTCACAACCCCTGAATTAATGTATGTCTAATTTATTAATTTCATTCAGAAGAAATGGAAATTTCATGCATGTTTTAATGGACTGTCTAATATATGTGTTAGACAGACAATTGCTGATATAACAATTTAAGACTTAGGAATACTTAACCATATAGTAAAAATAATAGTTGATTGTAAAGCTATATAACAGTTGCAACTTAATAGTTTTGAATATGAAGAATTCTTACACACAGTAACACTGAGGCTGATTGTCTTGTTGCAACGCATGCAAGGAATGTAGGGTGGTTTGGTGCATGGTCTTATGTAGGTCAATTAGCGGATGTAAGAAACTGGTTGAATACCGTCTTTGATTGATATAAGATTTAGTGTGTGACTGTTGTGAGGTCGTCTTTTGTGTTGTAAGGGGACAATTATTTATATGCATACAGTTAAGTAAAATACTGTTTCTGAAGATAATTAGGATAATTAACCATGTTTGCTTCACTTTTTATTTTAAAGTGCATTATTACTCTTATACACATTCCATCACAAAATTTATCTTCTGAATATTGTCTGAAAAGTTATGCAGAAACATGTCTGAACAGAAAGTTGCTGTTTGAGCACAGACTGAACATAAATTATGTCTTCTGAAAATTGTCTGAATATTATCAGATTATTTCTGAATAATATCTTTATATTTAAGATAAAGTAAAGAATAAGTTAGACACTGAAGTCTTCTGAGTAAGTGCTAAAACAAGGCTTATTCTTCAGTAATATTGTTCAGATATAATTCAGAATGGGATAATTTCAGAATAAGTCCGAAAAACAAGACAGTACATGACATAAAACATTTTGTCCAACTTTATCACATTGTTAGCTCACCTGTCACAAAGTGACAAGGTGAGCTTTTGTGATCGCGCGGTGTCCGTCGTCTGTCCGTCCGTCCGTAAACTTTTGCTTGTGACCACTCTAGAGGTCACATTATTCTTGGGATCTTTATGAAAGTTAGTCAGAATGTTCATCTTGATGATATGTTGGTCAGGTTCGAAACTGGGTCACGTGCTATCAAAAACTAGGTCAGTAGATCTAAAAATAGAAAAACCTTGTGACCTCTCTAGAGGCCATATATTTCATAAGATCTTCATGAAAATTGATCAGAATGTTCACCTTGATGATATCTAGGTCAAGTTCGAAACTGGGTCACGTGCCTTCAAAAACTAGGTCAGTAGGTCTAAAAATAGAAAAACCTTGTGACCTCTCTAGAGGCCATATATTACACAAGATCTTCATGAAAATTGATCAGAATTTTTAACTTGATGATATCTAGGTCAAGTTCGAAACTGGGTCACGTGCCTTCAAAAACTAGGTCAGTAGGTCAAATAATAGAAAAACCTTGTGACCTCTCTAAAGGCAATATTTTTCATGGGATCTATATGAAAGTTGGTCTGAATATTCATCTTGATGATATCTAGGTCGAGTTCGAAACTGGGTCACTTGCGGTCAAAAACTAGATCAGTAGGTCTAAAAATAGAAAAACCTTGTGACCTCTCTAGAGGCCATATATATCATGAGATCTTCATGAAAATTGGTCAGAATATTCATCTTGATGATATCTAGGTCAAGTTCGAAAGTTGGTCACGTGCGATCAAAAACTAGGTCAGCAGGTCAAATAATAGAAAAACCTTGTGACCTCTCTAGAGGCCATATTTTTCATGGGATCTGTATGAAAGTTGGTCTGGATGTTCATCTTGATGATATCTAGGTCAAGTTCGAAAGTGGGTCACATCCCATCAAAAACTAGGTCAGTAGGTCAAATAATAGAAAAACCTTGTGACCTCTCTAAAGGCCATATTTTTTATGGGATCTGTATGAAAACTGGTCTGAATGTTCATCTTGATGATATCTAGGTCAAGTTTGAAACAGGGTCATGTGCGGTCAAAAACTAGGTCAGTAGGTCTAAAAATAGAAAAACCTTGTAACCTCTCTAGAGGCCATACTTGTGAATGGATCTCCATAAAAATTGGTCAGAATGTTCATCTTGATGATATCTAGTTCAAGTTTGAAACTGGGTCACGTGCCTTAAAAAACTAGGTCATAGGTCAAATAATAAAAAAACCTTGTGATCTCTCTAGAGGCCATACTTTTCATGAGATCTGTATGAAATTTGGTCTGAATGTTTATCTTGATGATATCTAGGTCAAGTTTGAAACTGGGTCAACTGTGTTCAAAAACTAGGTCAGTAGGTCTAAAATTATTAAAATCTTTTGACCTCTCTAGAGGCCATATTTTTCAATGGATCTTCATGAAAATTGATCTGAATGTTCACCTTGATGATATCTAGATCAGTTTCGAAACTTGGTCACGTGTGATCAAAACTAGGCCAGTAGGTATAAAAATAGGAAAACCTTGTGACCTCTCTAGAGGCCATATTTTTCATGAGATCTTCATGAAAATTAGTGAGAATGTTCACCTTGATGATATCTAGATAAAATTAAAAACAGGGTCACGTACCTTCGAAAACTAGGTCAGTAGGGCAAATAATAGAAAAACCTTGTGACTTCTCTAGAGACCATACTTTTCAATGGATCTTCATGAAAATTGGTCAGAATTTTTATCTTGATAATATCTAGGTCAGGTTCAAAACTGGGTCACATGAGCTCAAAAACTAGGTCACTATGTCAAATAATAGAAAAAACTATGTCATACTCAAAACTGGGTCATGTGGGAAGAGGTGAGCGATTCAGGACCATCATAGTCCTCTTGTTTTATTTTTCTTGCAGCTGCGTATCACCCAGTTAGCAGGGTATTATTGCGAATGAGATAATCCTCATAGCTTGGCATGTTATATTGTTCTTTCATACCAAATTAATCATGTGTTATTTATATTAGATTGGCCAATTAATACCTGTCAGGGACAATGGCAGAAGGCCTATTATTTCCATTTTGAACATACCAATACTTATGCATCTATTCTGAATAAATTTTCTCAAATGTTCCGAATTTTTGGATGCATATATCTGAATGAATGCTGAATAATGACTGAAATGAGCCAGTTACATTTTTCAGACGTTATTTGTCTTCTGAAATATTCAGATGTTTTCAGCAATTATTCAGAGGGAAT
>NW_026460176.1:0-63744 GCF_021730395.1 Mercenaria mercenaria | reverse complement strand
GGATGAGAAATGTTTGACTTAGAGTGTAGACAAGAGTAAAACTGTGTGGTGGGAGACATAATTACCTAATATACTCCATTTTAGAAGGGCGCACGCTGAGTGGTGAACAAATGCCAACACATCAAAACGATATCAATCACTTCTAATTTCCTTTATTTCTTTGATAAGAAATTTATGAAAAGATGTCAACTTAAGGTGAGAAAAGCCTATAAGGCCAACATACTTGTATATAAATCCAGACTACAGCAGTTTCTGGCATAAATCAGTTACTGCTGAATAAAGTTTATGTGTAAAAGGATATTTCTTTATTATTGTCTGGATTTTATAGGACATAGATAAAGAATATCACATCGCACCTTACGGCTTCACAGACTGGTGGAGAATCCGGGTAGAGATCTTCTTTCTATCTCCATGAGCAACCCGAAAAACCCAAACCAATACGTGGCAACCAAACGACCAAGATTACACTCTTGAGACCACCCCACCTCGCAACCCATCATCCGAGAGCGAAACACGAGTTATACAATAGTGATCAGGAGAGTTCTCTTTGCCTAAGTGACATAAGTAATACATCAGTGCAGTCGATAACTCTGGCAGTGCCATTTGAAGAGGAAGACGATGAAATGTCGAACAAAATTACAATGCCTGATTTCCATGGGAATCCTGGACATAGAGTGCTGGATTGGCTACGTGATTATGAAGATTACTGTAAATTCTTGAACTATGATGAGGAGAGGCAGACAATCCACAACAAGTTCCTGCTCAAAGACCATGCCAAGGAATACGACAGTTCTCTCCCTCTTGAAACGCAGCGTAACTATGAGACCCTGAAGGAGAAATTGATTCAACGGTTCAATTGGGAAGACGGTTCCACCCAGTTGTGGGACTTGACACAAAGATACAGAGAGTCAGCTGCAGACTACTTCACACGAGTGCTTCGGTCTGCCAACCACAGACAGTATCCTGAGGAAATGATAACAAACATCGTCATAAGGGGACTGAGGCCAGAGCTGAGGCAAATTGTGATGCCACAGAGATTAGACAGCTTAGAAAAAATTTGAAAGGCTACGCAACTAGCTGAACAAACATTACAAAATTCAACAAGTGTGTCAAACATCAATGCACAGTGTAAAGATATGGTTCAAATACTAACCATTCAACCATAATTCCCACAACAGAACTACACCCCCCACAGCCCAGGCACCATGGCTACCAGCAAGAGTACCAGCAACCAAGGCCATGCCAGAGATTTCAGCAACAGCCCCAACGACAGCCACTGCCTCAAGATTACCAACATCAACACCAACAGATACCACCACAAGCCTTCCAGTCGCCAAGAGCACCCCATCTGCGACCAACAACAAGTGGTTGTCAGTGCTGCGGTAAAGGGTCCACAATTGGCCAGGTCCTTGCTTTGTTACTGATGCTGTTGTGTACTTTTGGATCCTGCAGTGCTTCAACCGAAATCATACAGAGATTGAACTATGGAGTCATATTCAAGCAGAGTGATAAAGTCGTCTTGGGTTCAGATACTTGGTTCCATACAGTTGTTATTGACATACCAGAAGCTGTTGCTTCCCTTTATGTTGTTCCATGCACAGATAATAATGTAATAATGTACTCTAATCTCAAACCTTGTCACCCAATTAAATGGGGTAAGATCTGAAACATCTACCAGGTTATGTGAAGCTATCAAAACCATTGAAGAATTAGTTCCTGAAACAAAGATCCATAAATCTCGCTCAAAACGTGCACTTCTATCATTTATCGGTAGGCTTTCAAAAGGGTTATTTGGCATGGCAACTGTGGAAGACTTTAATGTTTTGGCAAGACATATGAATAAGATATCAAAAATGACCATAGGTTTATCTAATGCAATGGTGCAGCATGGTGATCACTAAAGTTCTTACATAATGTCAGCAAATGAAAGAATGGATAATCTTATGTCAGGAATTAAAGATAACATGCATGCAATAACTTCTATTCAAACACAATTATATACCAAAATGGAAAATACTGAAACGGCCTTTATTAAAGCCTTAGGAACAATGATTAAACAAATTAAAAAGATGTCTAAAATCAATCATGAAACTGAAGAATTCAAACTTGGAACCATAGATCTAGTGAATGGAAAATTGTCCCCTCTTCTTGTACCCCATCAAGTAATGGAAGCAACTTTAAATGATATATAATCTATTCTTCAAAAGAAATATACAATTTGGATAATTTCTTATTTGCTAGGAATGCATCAAAGTTATAGTCAAAACAACCAGTATCAAACTTTGAGAAACCATTAAAATTATATCAAATTGTGTCTTTGCCTGTGCCAATTAATGCAACTTCTGAACATGCTACACAAACATTTTCTATGCCAACTTACTTTTTGTTAACATCAAACAACCAATACTATGCAACCCAAAACACCTTCTCAAAATGTCAGGGTAAAAATGCAAAATATTGTTCAAATAATCTAACCCCAGTTACTACTCAAAGTTGGGTGTTGGCGCTGTAAACAAATGATAAAAATCTTGTGAAATCTATGTGTGAGTTTTGGTATGTTCAGGCTGTTATAAAACCTAAAATAATGGAAATAATACCAAACTCAAAAGTGGTATATGGGTTATCTTTACTGTCTATGCAGTGTTTTCAAAAATGTAAAATGATTAAGGGCTGCGACTTTTGTATTTTACATCTACCCTGCAGATGTTCTATTTCTACAAATGAATTTTACCTGGCACCAAGATTAACAAATTGTCATATTAAAAGAGATAACATAACAGTTACTGTAGTTTATCCAGTCAACTTAGCTTTACTGCAACATTTCTTTGATACTGATTTTGTTAACCAAATCAATGCTGATACTACATTTAAAGCAGCTCTTAATGTCACTGTGCCTCACTTTCATATGTATAACCATGAAATGTCAGATATCATTGCAGCCCATAATAAAGCTCATTTAAATTCATCTAAATTGGCTGAAGCAACCAAAAATGATGCAAAAATATTTCAGTCTCTAGCTGAACCTTTGATAGACAATCAAATTCAACTACGAGAAGATTATGGGTATCGGATAATGGCAGACTGTTCAAAATCTGCTCAGTGAAAATTTGAGAAAAACAAGTGAATAAAGTATTGCCATGCAATACAAAGTCCGCTACTGGAAGGCACCTAATTTTCTCTACTGCAGTATAACATAATGAACTGATATCTGTTAATGATGTATGACCAATATTGTACTATATATACAATATGATATAACAAAGCACTTGGATTAAAATTTGCATATATAAAAACGTACAGTTGTTTTCATTCGGGTGCATCGCAATTCAAGCGCCATGTCAAGCGTTATCCCACCCACCAGGTGGATTTGAACATTATCGCTCAGCACCATCTAAAGATGATTTTGCTAACCTAGGTATACAGAGAAAAGACGAACAGTTTATTTGACTTGATACAATTTCAGCCAATGAACTATAAACTTGATTGTATTACACAAAACATGTATTATTCTGTGGCAAATCACAAAGTGACCCATTGAAGGTGCCGTCTCCTTGAGTAAAAATTTTAAATTTAATTTAAAGCATTGAAATGGAGGCCCGTCTTCTAAGAAATAACCTTACTCAATGGTCTCCCAGAGTTACAGAGTGAAGAATGCCTCACAGCTGTGACCAATCTCATCACTGACCATCTTCTGCTAGATGCCAGTGTTATGAAGATTACCAAAGCATTCAGTATCGGCAAAAAGAAGACCAGTCTGGGACGGCACTCATATAAATCGGTCAAACCTTGACCTCATCCGATACTTGTTGTTTTCAGCGATCAAGCGGCTTGATTCCACATTGATTTGTGTTAAGTTATCAAATAATATCCAGAATTATGAATTTTCTGGTAATGTAAGCTTATGTATGTACTGTGGACGTTTAACCTGTACCGTGCAATAAAAAAAAAAAAAAATCAATATCTTTACATAACTGTGTTCTGTGATTTATCATCCATTATTTTGGTCCTTATAATTTTCATGTCACAATGTCACAAATATTAAACAATCTGGACGTCGAATTATGTTGACTACCGCATCGGTTGAATTATTTTATTAAACTGTTTTCCTGCTGTGAAACATTTGTTATTTACACGGATCTAACAAAGTTCACAGAATGTTCTGAATTCTGATATATTAAATAATGTATTAAATACGAGCTGTGTCATGAGAAAACCAACATAATGGGTTTGCGACCAGCATGGATCCAGACCAGCCTGCGCATCCGCGCAGTCTGGTCAGGATCCATGCTGTTCGCTAACAGTTTCTCTAATTCCAATAGGCGTTGAAAGCGAACAGCATGGATCCTGACCAGACTGCGCGGATGCGCAGGCTGGTCTGGATCCATGCTGGTCGCAAACCCATTATGTTGGTTTTCTCATGACGCCTACTGGAATTAGAGAAACTGTTAGCGAACAGCATGGATCCTGACCAGACTGCGCGGATGCGCAGGCTGGTCTGGATCCATGCTGGTCGCAAACCCACTATGTTGGTTTTCTCATGGCACGGCTCATATGATTATATCAGAATATTCTATGAACTTCATTGGTAAATCTGCCCAGACCTACGACATTATAAATTTTGGTCTAGAATAATTGTGTGTAGATCTACTTGTATGAAACTACTTCCAATACTGTAAATTCAAATTTTCTTCATTTCTTACAGGGAAGAATAGTCATTATGTTGCCCTCCAGATCATTCAAGCTGGTAAGGACTACAAGAAATCAGCCGAGATCCATCTCTCTAAGTCTGAATCTGCCATTACTGCTGCAATGAAGAACCTGTTCTTCATGTCTGACCACAGCCTTCCAAGCATGTTGATTTCTGACTTCAGTGACCACTGTATTGACCAGGTAGCCTAGCTATATCATTTTTACTTATTATTTCAGGGTGACACTGTGAACCAATAAAAAAAATGTTACAAATTAAAGTGTTTGATCTATCACTCTTGAAACCTCATTCTTGATGGTATAATCAATGGCCATGAGGGTACGACAGAAAAAAAAAGTTAGCTATTCTTTTTTATGTTTTGAACTGTGTCTTGCTAGGGAATTACTTTTACCATTTTGCATTTGCTTATATGCAGTAACCAAATAAATTGAAACATAGAGACATTTTCAGTAGAATATTTGCAAATATCAGCTAATGTGTTTGCCCGCTTTAACTCTATAAGCAGAGTTAATAGGTAAATTTAATTTTTGACAGGGGTGTTCCAGCCTGAAGTCCTTCAAGATTGACAAGCATACCACTTACGAGCACAGTATGAGTGTCCACGAGATGCAGGAGTGCATGATTTCTGTTTTGAGGGCAGTGTTAGAGCCATTTGTTACAATTATAGTCCCCTCATTAGTGTGTTGGCTGAGGATAAGGGAGCTAAGGCTCTGGGTCTTCTGAAGAGCATATCCACATATAAGTTTGTTTACACATCACACTTTCTGGCAGATGTTTTGAAGCAATTAGGCATCTTGTGCAAGACTTTCCAATCAAGTTCTATTGACTTCACCAGTGTCTCTTCATGCTTGGAAGTCACTGTTGGTGAAGTCAAGAGGCTGACTGAGTCAAAGCAAGGCAAGATGCTCAAATGTTTCAAAGCAGCTGTTCCAGAGAGTGTTGATGGCTCTGGTGAGAGTGAGTATAAGGGTCATGTAATTAAGGATAGTGAGAAGCAGAGTGGAGGCAGAGAGGGCATGTCAGCAGTTTGGGGAGAGAGTACTGGTGAACTTAGAGGAGAGATTTGCAGATGTGGGTGACAGTAAGATTTTGAGAGGCTTTTGTGGGATATTTGATCTGTCTGTTTTTGTGAGAGAGGGTGAGGTTTTAGAGGAGTGTGTTAGGACTGTGAGTCAGCATTTGGGTGAGGAAGATTTTCGAGAGGAGTACATGCGCTTCAGGTGTGAGGTTATAGAATGTTTTGCAAGGGTGGCAAATGATGTGAACAGTGTGTGTCAGTTGGCCCTTAGAAAGAGAGATATGTATGAATGTGTGGCTGATGCAGCTTACAGACTGTTGTGCATCCCTGTGTCGAGTGTAGAGTGTGAGAGAGGGTTTAGTGTACAGAACTTGATAAAAACCAAACTTAAGATCTTTGTATTTATTGATGAAACTTCAAATTGATGGTGGTCCAAAGCATTCATTTGATTTTGCAGCTGCATATGGTAAATGGAAGAACATGAAAAGCAGGAGAATCTGTGGTTACTAGAACTTTTCATGTTCTGCCATTTACCAAATGCAGCTGCAAAATCACATGAACAACATGATAGTACAAGTATTCATGAAATTGCCATATTTCACATACTTTGCATTTGTCTATATTTTTTTTTGATGCAATGTCTAAATCATGTTTTCATGGAAATGATAGAATACATGTATTTGGGACTGAGCTACCCAGAAGTAGTGATTATTTTATTTTTTGAAATTTGTTGATGTCTATACAGATTTCATTGTTGATTTTGTTTCCCTTCTTTGCTATATAATAAGCTTTGGTTCCATCTACTGACTGTGGAAGAAGTCTGCTCCAGAACTTTTTCTGAGCTAGAACGTGAGGCTACGATAACCCAAACTTCCTCCAAGAAGGAAATAAATAAGCAATATACAACCAGACTTCATGGTTGTTCCTTATAAGAAGTTTCATCAGAATTCCTTTTAAACTATGACAGTATTTACTCCACAAATTTATTGTGAACTTGAGGAGCTACCAGTGCCCAAGTGCTCCCAACCTTTATCTATGCAAAAAAATATATATGTCATGCACAAATACACATCATGGTGATTCTTGTATGAAGTTTTATGAGAATCCCTTTAAAAATTGTGGAAGTATTTATGTGGTCTTATTGGGCTACGGATGCCACCAACCTTTCTCCACTCTAGAAATAAATATGTGACAACACAACTATACCTCATAGTGATCACTGGTATGAAGTTTCACTAGAATACCTTTAAAACAGCATAAGCTTGAAGATCACTCCATACAACAAGAGCTGTCACAGGAGACAGCGCGCTCGACTATTTCGATGCTGGATAGTGAAACTTGGCCCATCTGAGGAAACAAGAGCTGTCACTGGAGTGTTTAATGACTCCAATTGTGGATGAAGATATTGCACAGTAGTCTGAGTCTGTGTCAAAAATATCAACTTAAAGTAATAAGAGAGGTAAAGATAAAATGTATCAAAACACTATATAAGTATATCCTAAGCAAAAAGGGGCATAATTCATTGAATACTGGTGCCAGAGTTATGCAGCTTGTGTCATATAGTGTGGGTGATGATGTTGAACAACTATTTTAAGTTTGAATCAAATCCATTCAGTAATAACAGAGACAGAGTGAAAGTGCATCAAAACTTTAACCTAAAATTCTAAGTAAAAAGGGGGAATCATTAATGAAAAATTGGTGCCAGAGTTATGCACCTTGCGTCATATGGTGTGGGTGATGATGTTGAACAACTCTTTTAAGTTTGAATCAAATCCATTCAGTAATAACAGAGACAGAGTGAAAGTGCATCAAAACTTTAACCTAAAATTCTAAGTGAAAAGGGGAAATAATTCATGAAAAATTGGTCCCAGAGTTATGCACCTTGTGTCATATGATAAGGGTAATGATGTTGAACAATTGTTTAAGTTTGAATCAGATCCATTCAGTAATAACAGAGATAAAGTGAAAGTGCATAAAACTTTAACCTGAAATTCTAAGTATAAAGGGGAATAATTCATGAAAAATTGTGCCAGAGTTATGCATCTTGTGACATATGATGTGGGTGATGATGCTGAACAACTATTTTAAGTTTGAATCAAATCCATTCAGTAATAACAGAGGTAGAGTGAAAATGCACCAAAACTTTAACCTGAAATTCTAAGTAAAAAGGGGGAATAATTCATGAAAAAATGGTGCCAGAGTTATGCACCTTGTGTCATATGATGTGGGTGATGATGTTGAACAACTATTTTAAGTTTGAATCAAATCCATTCAGTAATAACAGAGATAGAGTGAAAGTGCATCAAAACTTTAACCTGAAAATCTAAGTGAAAAGGGAGGATAATTCATGAAATATTGGTGCCAGAGTTATGGCCCTTATGTCAGATAATGTGGATGATGATGAGGAATAGGTATTTCAAGTTTGAATCAAATCCATCAAGTAATTACAGAGATAAGTTGAAAAAAGAGAAAGTGCACCAAAACTTTAACCAAGGTGGGGACGCGGAAAGACGCCGACGCCGACGCCAACGCCGGGGCGAGTAGGATAGCTCTCCTTATACTTCGTATAGTCGAGCTAAAAATATGTGAACTGAGTCCAGCAACCCTAACATTTCTTTGTACAAGAAATCTGAGAATGTCACACGCAGTTACAAATTGTCTAGTGTTGACTTGTATGCAGTACGTTTCATCTGAATCCCTTTAAGTTTAAGTAGTAGTTACGTATATTTAGATCAATTTTGATGACATTATTTTCATAAGGCCTTCTGCCTTCATATCCAAGCATATCACTTCAGTGACCGATCCGGATCATCGCTACTTTACAGTAAATTTTTACACTTAGCCACTGACCACTAGGCGTGACCATGACTATATAAACCCCCAGAACAGCACGGTGTTCTCATAGTTACTTTAGCGACCGGTCATCGTAGTATATGTACACGTACACACGTAGACGCAGTGAAGCATTGACAGTTGTTTTTTGGTAAGACCACGTGTTGAATTGATTTGAAATGAGACTTGAATTGTTTTTTGACTAGTTTGTAACCTTTTTTGAAGTGGCTTGGTTATAGTAACGTTGTTACTATACGAATTTTTTCTGCTTTTCAGAGCTTTTCGATACGACCTCGTCGTTTTTCGGCTAGCCACGCCGCCTTCTTTCATTTGTCGTCTCTGTCTCTGGTGACTTTTACTATTGAAATTATGCCCAGAAAACGGAAGGACGATGTCCTATCCATTCCTAACTCCTCTAGTGAGGAAGAATTTTCTGGCTTTGAGCCCGAGGTTGAAAAACAGAAAGCCCCTCGGGGCACCGCAAATAAGAAATTATCCTCCGTTGTAACGAAAGTTACGAAGGGAAGTAACTCTAATCAGTCTGATAAGCCTACTTCCGGTGTTAAAGAAAATTCACACAGCAGGGAAAAAGAATCAGATAAAAGGTCAGAAAACGTTATTAATCTTGATAACTTGACATCAGAGTCCGTTGAGAAGTTAAGATCTATCTTGGGTATTCAAAATTCTGACCAAAACCCTCCCCTTACAGAAAGTAACAGTTATAACGAATACGAGTATGACGACGGAGAATTGTCGGATACTGACCGCACTCCCTTGTACAGGGCAAATTTAGCGGATAACATAGGCGATAATTTGTTTAGGGATGGTAATAATGATGGTGACAACCCCGAGGGAGAAGTTGATGAGTTTAGTTGGAATCTCCCAAAATTAAAAACCCCTGACAAAGGCGAAGCTGTCAGTAATTCTCTGGCAGATTTGATCAACACTGCCTGTACTAACCAATGTCAAGTAGACAACATTATTGAAAAATACAAAGTCCCATCTAATTGCCAATTTATGGGGGCCCCTCGTATAAACGAGGAAATTTGGGACGATTTGACAAAAATGAAAAGAGTACAGACTACTGATAAGTCTTTGCGAGACATCCAAAATTTAGTATGCACTGGCATGCTACCAATTCTAGAGCTAGCTAAGGTGTTGAAGACACATATTTCTACCCTTCCACTAGTTAAAGATCTCATTGCTGATTCTATCACTGTCATGGGTCAGGTGCAGTTTATGCTTAGCGTAAGGAGGCGTTACCTTCTTCGGCCATCTTTAAAATCCAGATATTCCAATATTTGCAGTATAAGAACACCAATAACATCTTACCTTTTTGGTGACGATATTGCTAAAGAATTGAAAAAATGTGAAACAAGTTGTAAAATTGGTAAATACAATTATAGTACGGGTATTCGCGGCCTAGACAGAGCAGTTTTGGCCCGTTTAGGGGCGGTCGTGGCAAACCCTTACAGGGGCAGAGGTCATCCATATGCCAAGCCGTATTTTGATCGACAACAACCATACGGTCAGTTCGGATATCAGCATAATATGTGCCGAGAACATCCAAGAAGAACGTGACCGCTACAGCGACAAATGCAAGTGCCACATGTAACCCAAACTAAAACCCCAGGGTTTTAAAGCAAAGGTAAGCAATGCTCAGAGAGTTATCAATAGTTTTGATGCATGGAAAGCATTGACATCTGATCAGTGGATTTTACAAACAGTGCAGGGATACATTATTCCTTTTGATGAAAATCCTATTCAGGATAAGTTACCAAATCCTATTGCTTTTTCAGAGAATGAAAAAATACTGATTGATCATGAAGTTCAAAATATGTTACAGGAAGGAGCAATTATCCGACTGAACATGAAGCAGGCGAAGTTATTTCAAATATTTTCTTGGTCCCTAAACCAAATGGGAAATATAGACCAGTTATCAATCTTAGACAATTAAATGAATTTGTACACTATGAAAAATTTAAGCAGGAAACTTTTCCCTTTGTTTTAGAATTAGTGCAACCCAATGATTGGTTTACTTCATTAGATTTAAAATCTGCTTACTGGTCTATACCTATACACAAAGACTGTGTGAAATTTCTTAAGTTTTCTTGGCAAAACAACCTATATGCACACATTGTTTTACCATTCGGACTTTCCTCGGCGCCTTATTGCTTCACCAAAACTCTAAAGCCTATATACTCTTTTTTCCGTCAAATTGGCATTAGGTGTTCTTTTTACATTGATGATTCCATTGAAATGGATGCTGATAGACAAGTTTGTGCCAAAAATGCTTTGACAATGTATGAACAGTTAGATACTTTAGGTTTTGTGATAAATAAACAAAAATCAGTTTTAGTACCCACTCAGCGAATTACGTACTTTGGGTATATACTTGATTCTGTACTTTTTATGGTTTTCCTTCCTGAAGATAAGATTTTGAAAATTCTAAAAACTGCAGATTATTTGCTTAGCAAGACAAAGATTAAGATCAGGGACTTATCTGCATTCATCGGTTTGTTGATCAATGCTTTCCATGCTGTATTAGAGGCTCCATTACATTATAGAACATTAGAAAGGTTCAAGGTCAGAGCCTTGAAGATTTCACCTGATTTTGATTCTCTGGTAGAGCTTGGTAAAAATGAAAAGCAGGAAATTCTTTGGTGGAAACAGAATATCCATGCTAAGAATGGGAAGAAAATTAGGCAAAAGCCTGTTTCACTCTGGATTCTGTCTGATGCATCTAACATAGGTTTTGGTTCATCATGCTTACAAAAAGAGGGTAAAACAGGTGGTAGGTGGACCACCTATGAGGCACAGAATCACATTAACTATCTCGAGTTGCTTGCAATATTCTTTGCATTGAAATCCTGGGCTGTGGATCAGAACCATGTTCATATTGGAGTGCAGTCAGATTCCACAACTGCAATTGCATACATAAATAATTTAGGTGGCATGCAAAATAAAGCTATGGATATGTTAGCAAAGGAAATCTGGCAATGGTGTATATCAAGAAATTTGTTTGTTACTGCTTATCATTTGCCAGGGTGTGAAAACGTTGAAGCAGATTATATGTCAAGAAACTTCTCAGACACCACAGAGTGGATGTTAAAAAGGCAAATATACTCGAGACTCACCTCACAATTGTTCATGCCTAATATAGATTTATTCGCATCAAGACTGAATGCTCAGATAGAAAAGTATGTTTCTTGGACACCAGATCCAAATGCTCTATGCTCAAATGCATTTAGTCTTGATTGGTCAGTCTTTAAACCATATGTGTTTCCACCATTCAGGTTACTTGGCAAAGTTTTAAACAAAATAAGAGAAGACCATGTTGACAAAGTCCTCATTATAGGTCCATATTGGACTAATCAAACATGGTTTCCGTTGTTATTACATTGTTTGATTTCTGTACCCATCAGGCTGCCGAGACACCGAGACATCGTGACATTACCACACAACGGGGCACACCATCCAATGGGCAAGAATTTACAGCTATTTGGGGCAATTGTGTCAGGAAATCCCTTAAGGATCGAGGAGTCCCAGCAGATGCTGCAGAAACAGTCATTAACAGTTGGCGTATCGGTACCAGAAAACAGTATACAGGGGCTTGGAAGAAATGGACATTTTGGTGTTGTATTCGGAACTGTGATCCCGTTCAACCATCTGAAGAAATGATTGTTTCTTATTTACTGTTTTTAAAGAACACTAATAAATCCTATAGTGTCATTAATACTCATAAAGCAGTTATTTTGGAGACGTTAAAACTTTTAGATGATAACTACAACAACAGAGTTTTTAATATAATAAGACGTTTTATGAGAGGACTTCACAATTATATTCCTTCAAAACCACGATATACATCTACTTGGAATGTTTCCACTGTGCTTAATTTACTTGCTGGATGGATGCCACTTGATTCTTTGTCTCTAAAGAACTTGACTTTTAAGTTAGTGTCACTTTTTGCGTTGTCTACGGCAGCTCGTGCACAGACTTTGAAAGCTCTCAGGGTTGATAAATGTTCTTTTAACAGTCATGGCGTTGTATTTAACTGTGGTGATAAATTGAAGTGTTCCAAACCAGGAAGTGATTTTTTCCTTCATTTGAAACTTTATGAAAAAATAGAATTATGTCCAGTTAGGACTTTGAAACAATATATCAGAATGAAAAGAAGTCCTAGAAAAGACATGCAACTTTTTATATCCTATGTTAACTTTAAGGCTGTCACTACAAGTACGTTAGCAAGATGGCTTAAGTCAGTGTTGGTTCTTGCTGGAATAGATACAAATACTTTTAAAGCTCACTCCTACAGAGGGGCATCCTCTTCAGCAGCAGTAAAAGCTGGATGTAAAATGTCAGAAATTCTAAAAATGGCAGATTGGAGTTCTGTTAAAAATTTCAAACGGTTTTATCTGAGAGATGTTACTACAGATAGTAGTCAGAACAATTACAGTGACTTTGTTTTAGGGTCTAAGTGATCTGATTGTTAAATATAAAGAGTGGATAATGCATATCATTGCCTTGTTTGGTATGATCAGTGTGTAAATGAACTGCGTGTTACAAAAAATTAGATAAAGAATTTAAATTTTTTTTGGTGAACATTTATATCTAATTGTATTATGTATGGATTGTAATTTGATCATTATATTGAAATGATAAAGACGCAGATTTCTTTTGGTTTATGTTGTCTCCTTTAAAGATGCTTGGATATGAAGGCAGAAGGCCTTATGAAAATAATGGAACCCCCATCCAAACACTTGTTGTGAAGGATGGGGGACATTATTGGAGTAAGGCCGGAGGCCGAAATATCCAAGCACCCACCCAAAATAAAATCAGAAGAGACAGGTTACCCCTACCCCTTGCTTTCTGCTTACAGTTATGGGAGTGTATGGAATTTCATGTTGGTAAAATATAGATACTGTCCTGTGATCAGCCTTTTGTCTGATACATACTTTTGCTTTGAGCCAACATAAACTTTTCTTTAAAGCTATGAGAACACCGTGCTGTTCTGGGGGTTTATATAGTCATGGTCACGCCTAGTGGTCAGTGGCTAAGTGTAAAAATTTACTGTAAAGTAGCGATGATCCGGATCGGTCACTGAAGTGATATGCTTGGATATTTCGGCCTCCGGCCTTACTCCAATAATGTCCCCCATCCTTCACAACAAGTGTTTGGATGGGGGTTCCATTTTCCCACACAGAATTTTTTCTAAAATATAGATAAACTAACATAGGGTCTATAACGTGATGAAAAATGTATAGGTCCATGTCCAAAGACATCTGCACATTTCAACCCAATTTTGAGACATTTGAAATCATTTAATATATGAAACTTTTTAATATCACATTTTATCTCTAGAAAGATAGACGTGTTGCCTTATTAACAACTTTACTCACAGCCAATGTTGCTAATTCATAAAGAGTTTTATTTCCATATGCCAAATCCAGTCTTTATTCTACATTATCTGGATAAATATATTGTAATAACCTCCCTTTGTCTTCCTTTGTTGACTAACAACTATGCAGTTAAATTATTAAGTTATTTATAAAGTTTCAAGCAACATTGGTTCAAATAAACAGACTGAAATTGTGAAACAAATAAAAAACTGACACAATACTCAGTTATAAGATTCACATTAAAGGGAGGTAATTATAATTGTATATTAAATACAATAAACCACTAGGACACAGAGGCCCTTGAAATTATAGCTTACATCAGACATGCTCATGTAAAATAATGTACTCTTTGAAAAACTCAGAACTATTACAATCAAAGGTCTGAAGTACCTAAGAGTCTGCCGTTAGAACTAAGCAAAAGTAAATAACTTGACACATTCAAAAAAAATCTTAAGACACTGTATTTCAGAGATTCCGCGGCATTGTTTTAAATTTTTTGATGACTGTTTATCATGCAAAAACAGCAGGTGATAGTTCTTAATTTTTTGGAAAAGGTTTTACATTTCAACATTTATAATTCCAAGGTTTGTTGTTGGTAAGGCTCTATGGGTTCGGCAGTGTGTAGTATTTCTATCTTAAATAGTATATGATGGCGCCATTAACCGGGGGTTTGAACCTCTATATGCAGCTCGTCTGGGCATACCATGTGATGCTTTAAGCACTGGTATTCACAACAGGGGTAAAATGACCTCAAGGGGAGGGGTGTGGTCATGACTGTTACAATAAGGCTGTTATTATTGTCATTATTGAATATATCATTGTATAAAAATAGGCGTTTAATCAAATTATTCAGTTTCAGTTTCAGAGTCGGCTACTGACTGATGCAGTAGAAAGAAACTCGTTAAGGTATTATGATGCACCTTTTTCCTTAGATAAAATTATATAATGCATCATAATTAAGTTACATATCTTTATCATTAAAATACACATTTTCTTAATTCTTAATATTTGATAAGCATGTTTAGTATTAAAATGTTTGTCTTAAAGTCAGGATTTTGAATCTGTAGAGTTCATTTTTCAATTATTAATTTTGTTCCAAAGACTTTGAAAAACTTCTGAAATTCATCTTTACATTTTTTAAATTATTGAGAAATATCTTATTTTTCTACTGTCTGTCAAACATAGTCATTTAATGGCCAGTTTATTTCTTTTTATTGTCTTCAGTTGACAACTATGGCCATTTTTTAAGTCTGAATATGTAAGAGTCCTCTGTTTAAGGGTGGTTATTTACTCCTTAATGTAACACCTTTAGGCTGACAGACAGAGATAGGTAAGAAGTCAAAAATATAACCAAGTTAGGCATTTCTAAATTAAATGGACACTTCCCGCTCTGAAACGGTTGAAGTGAATCGTAATCGACCAATGGAAACTCAACATATTTTTTCAGACGAACCAATCAGATACTCTTGGAAAGCAAACACAGTTTTAAATATATGAATTTTTCAAGTTCAGCCATCATTCTATGCTTGGACATTGAAAAATAAATGTTAATATCTCTTTTTAAAGACTGTGTTTGTGCTATTTTCCAGGTTCCAACTTAAATAAGTTTAGCCTACATTACAAGTAGTTTATACAAGGCAGAGTGGGGGAACATTATATTTTGGTGGAGGTATAAACTAATGAACTCTCCCCAAATGCTAACTACGGGCACTACCTGAGGAGCCTAGGAGACAGACCACAGTCTGCAAATCTGATTGCTACACCTGTGAGGAACAAGGAACGCAGAGGTGCTGGCAAGAAATCTAACAAGACCACATCCCCTGCAAGTGAAGAACAACAACCACAGCACCCACCACCCCCGCCAGTTCTAGAGGACGACAGTCTACCACCTCCTCAGCTGCCACCACCTTTAGAACCAGAAACTGAAGATATAATGGCTGGTCCACATGTCTCAATCGAGAAGTTTTTTGGCAAGCCCGGACAACGTGCGGAAGCTTGGTTTAAGAGATATGACACCATCTGCAAGGCAGTGTATAACTACAATGATAACAAAGTGAAAACGACATTTCCTGTACATTTTGGTGGTCAAGCATTATATTGGTATGGGTCACTGTCGGACGAAGTAGTATCTGATCCAGACAGGCTACTGGAAGCATTCCTGACGAGATTCGACGGAACTGATGGAGGCTACTCCTTCGGATCTGTCTGCCAACGCCACAGTGAAAGTGTGCATGACTACACAACAAGATTTCAGGAACTGTCAAACGGTACACAGATGCCAGTGGGGTGGCTCATATCCACTTATGTCGATGAGTTGGTCCCATCACTTCGGATGATAGTTAAGCCCCAAGAATTGAAAACATTGGACACAGCAAGGCGTGCTGCCCTCCGTGCAGAAGCAAGTAAGCTGGACTGTGTCCTGGTAAATGCCGTGAAAAGTTCAGAAACGGAAAATAAACTGGACTCTGATTGAATTGCTGAGGCATCAAATACACTTGACGTCTCAGCAATAACAACAACAACAACAGCAACAACAACAATATCAACAGCAGATGACACCATCCCCAGACCGTGGACGGTACCATAGACGAAGAGATGACAGACCAGGCCCAAAAAAAGGTTTCTCACAAAGAATCTAATCATTTATGTAAAATTTGTGAAGAGACAGGTCATTATGAACAAAACTGCCATAATGCCGCTAAAATTAGGGAAATGTACTTATTGTCAAAGTCAAACCCAAACCAAAAGCCTGTGTCTGACAAATAGGGGTGCACGCCTATTCATGGACAGACGTCTGTGGATGGGCATGAAGGGACAATCAATAATAGGTCACCTAGTGTTTCTGACTCAGACAAAAATATCAATGTGCTAAATAGAAATTTAAATTCTAAACATGTAAAAAGTAAAGTTAAGGTCAAAAATGTTAGTGTTTCAAAACAAAATATTGTTGATGAGCATTTAAATTCAGATAAACACAAAGATCAATGTGCTGAAACTAATGAATATGTCTATTAAATTAACAACACATTTACAAAAAAATACTGCACAAGTTAGAGTCTTAAATGCTAAAACTCAGGCATTAATTGATACAGGAGCTGGTGTTTCTATTGTCTCTAAAAATTTCTTAAGGAAAGCAAATGTTGATATTGGCACTTTAAAATCTACAAGTTTAAAAGAAGTTACAGGCGTAAGCGGAAAAAAGATTGATGCGCTAGGTGAAATCGAATTGCCAATTGCTATATCTGGACTGTGCTTTCCATTTAAATTTCATGTGCTAGATTCTGTTCACCATTCTTTAATTATTGGTATTTTTTCGTTGATTTAACACTGCGATTTTTTCACTTTCTGAACTGTCCAAAATACAACAGCCACGGTACCCAATACAGATATTGTATTGAAATGTCATGTGGTATCAATGGGACTTGCTTATTAGAAGTGATTTTAAAAGAAATGGTAACAAGAGGGTCATTGACCCTAAAGCGCTCACCTGTGTTACATGCTTCAAGTGTGTTTGTATAATGTAATGGTACAAGTACAGAGTTAGGATTACATAAATATCAAGGCTCAAGCTATTATGGATTCAGAGAAGAAGATATTCAAAGTTTCTTTTATATTAGCCTATATTATATACACGTCACACACGGGCATAGCCATTTTCGACCCTAAGGCAATATTTTGAATAATCATAATGGTAAAATGTCAAACCCCTATATTACATGCCAAATATCAAAGCTCTAGCTATTAAGGAATCAAAGAAGATTTTCAAAGTTTGTTATATACATGCCACCTGGGGAATGAGTAGGAAAGAGGGGTGTAGGCTGGTTGCTGAATGCTCCGTGGCGAATCCCTCTCCTCTTGTTCGCTTTCTGTATCACAACATGTCCCGGCAGCGGGGTCCATCCAGTGGCACTTCTCCGTGATACGTTACCACTGGATGTAAGTGGGCTGATGGGGAATCAGCCCTAGCAAATGTAATGTTTATTCTCCACTTTACTGTTAAAGCTAAATTGTTATTCTCTTCATTAACTTAGTTATCCACAGATCAAATAACAGTTCCTTTCCATTTCAACTATTTTATTATAAACACATCAAGTAAACTTATTTACAATATGTATACAACATAAATCCTTTGATTTCAAAGAGTTTTCAGCCACCCAACAATGGGTGGCTGTAATAGCCACAATCTGTCTTTTTGTCACTACATGTTGCTTGTTCTGTATCTAAACTCTCTTTTTTGACCGAAGTTCAGTTACTATATAAAAATTCTAAGTTGAACATAGCAACCAATGAAATTTTTAATATGACATCCAATGAAATTTGAGAATTAGAATATAAAAACTGACCAATAAAAATGTCACTACACAATTAATTACTTAAGAAAGCTGGACAGGAAAATTGCCTTATGGCTTCATACCTTATCAATAAAATAATCAAAAAGATTTAAACAAAGAAAGATAATGTCTAAGCTGTAAATTTGACAATCTGGCTTAAGGCTTAATTCCTATATTTTAAAAGAACTTGAGAATAAAAGTATTTCCTGCCAAAGCTGTCAGTTAATTAAAATTAATTTCTATAAAAGCCTTTAGAATAAAATACAATACATCTGAAAATTAACATATTAAATAAAAACATAATATATTCAAATAATGTAAATGAAAACATAATATAGTTAAATACCATACATACTCACATACAACCTTGATCATAAAATTATTTTCATATACAAAGTTTACTTAATTTTATTATATTTTATAATTTTTTCTATTTTTTATTATTTTATTCTTCAATAAAACTTTTATGCCCACTGTGGCATATATTAAAGCATAATAGTATATACATCTCACACACAGGGGCATCACCATTTCTGACACTAGGGCAATATTTTGAACAATTATGGTAGAGATTCAAATCCTGATATCGGAAGCCAGATATCAAGGTTTTAGCTTTTTCACTTTAGAGAAGAAGATTTTTAAAGCTTGATAGCTGAAAACGTATTTAAATTTTCAGAAGAATTCCATTAGCATGTCGGTGACATTATTTTGACAAAGCACATAGAGACACATTGGGTTCAGACAGGCCATGTTAGCGGCTCTGAATGCTTTTTCCTTTGAAATCATTCCATGTGCATAACTTCAAAATGTAACAAGTTTTGTTAGTGTAGGACAATATTTAAACAAGAGGGTCATAATGGCCCTATATTGCTCACCTGTTATCATTGCACTTAAAGACAAGAAGGTCAAAAAATCATAATCAAGATCAATCAAAAGAATTATGAGAAAATTATAGTTGAAATTTTCTTAAAGTTACTTCAAATAAAATTATTTTCAAATCAGGCCAGTAGTTTCATACAAGAAGTTTTCTGTATAGCCATTTGGGAAAATGAGCCCCTTCCCCAGGCGGCCACTTTTTCAACGAAGCAAAATTATTTGAAGGAATTTGGTAGAGGGCTGTATCCCTCATGAACACTCCTGAAAAGAACAAGAAGATCACTGAAAACAATGACAACTGAGAACCATCACAATCACACAATAACATAACAAGAGCACCGCCAAGTGGGGCAATATATGCCCGAAGGATTACATCAGTGGAGGAAAGGAGCAAAATTTTGACTGATGAAGCCCAAAGGACAGGAACAACAAAGGGAAGAAATTAAAAATAAATCTAAGTCCTAAGTCCAAAGGACAGGAACAACAAAGGGAAGAAATTTAACCAAAAAGAAAAAACAATTCTTACAAGGTACAGATATGTAAAAATAACCTAAAAATTGGAGGTACCATCCATGTTGTACCACAGAAAAGTGGTCTCTGCTTTTCCCTACGGCCAATAATAAAAAAAGTTACTAAACTAGAAAATGCTTTTGTAAAAAAGCGCATGTCTCCCCCAATGCAAAGTCCTATAGGCAAGAAGTCAATAGGGGTCAGGTGTGAAAGTCAAAGAGACACTGATGGTTGGCTGCAATAGGGATCATCTACTTGGCATGTCCAGTCATCCCGCTAAATTTCAACACTCTTGGCCTAGTGGTTCTCAAGTCACTGTTCAGGCTCCTGTGACCTTGACCTTTGATCAAATGACCTCAAAATAAATAGGGGTCATCTACTCTGCATGGCCAATCATCCTATTAAGTTTCAACATTGTAGGTCAAGTGGTTCTCAAGTTATTTCCAAAAAAAATGATTTTACATGAACAGGCCACTGTGACCTTGACCTTTAATAGACTGACCCCAAAATCAATAGGGGTCATCTACTCTACATGTTGAATCATCCTATGAAGGCCCTGTATCACTCACCTGACCTATTGACCTAAAGATCATCAAGATTAACATTCTGACTAAGTTTCATGAAGATACAGTCATAAATGTGGCCTCTTGAGTGTTAACAAGCTTTTCCTTTGATTTGACTTAGTGACCTAGTTTTTAATCCCACCTGACCCAGATTTGCTCTTTACCTAAAGATTATCAAGATTAACATTCTGATCAAGTTGCATTAAGATATGGTCATAAATGTGGCCTCTACAGTGTTAACTAGCTTTTCCTTTGATTTTTCCTGGTAACCTAGTTTTTGATCCTACATGACCCAGATTCAAACTGGACCTTGAGATTATCTTAATTAACATTCTGACCAAGTTTAATGAAGATACAGTCATAAATTTTGCCTCTACAGTGTTAACTAGCTTTTCCTTTGATTTGACCTGGTGATCTAGTTTTTGATCCAAGATGACCCAATATCCAATTCGTCCAAGATTTTATTAAGGGTAACATTCTGACCAAGTTATATTAAGATTGGGTTGAAATTGTGACCTCTAGAGTGATAACAAGCTTTTCCTTTGATCTGACCTGGTGACCTAGTTTTTGATCCAAGATGGCCCAATATAAAACTTGTCCAAGATTTTATAAAGGGTAACATTCTGACTAAGTTTCATTAAGACTGGGCCAAAATTGTGACCTCTAGAATGTTAACAAGCTTTTACTTTGATTTGACCTTGTGACCTAGTTTTTGATCCCAGATGACCCAATATCAAACTCCTCCAAGATTTTAATGAGGGTAACATTCTGACCAAGTTTCATTAAGATTGGGCCAAAATTGTGACCTCTGGAGTGTTTACATTTAAAATGTTGACGACGACAGACGACTGACAATGGATGACTGACGACGGACACAGGGCAGTCACAATAGCTCACCTTGAGCACTTTGTGCTCGGGTGAGCTAAAAATTGAAAGGTAATGAATACCTTATATGAAATACAGTCTAACCTGTCTTAAGCAGCCAGCCAGGGGAAGCAGACAATTTGGCCGCTTATGCCAGGTGGCTGCTGATCGAAGGTGCAGCCAGTATATGTATTTTTCAGACTTCTGACCAGTTTAGCCTTTACGCCCATTTCTTTTTCGGTTTCTATTATTATTTTACCAGGATACATTGATGTGCATTTGCCTTCGCAATACGAATGGTCTTCTAAGCAATCAAAAATCCCGGCGTGTTTTTTTTTACAACAAAAACTGTTATAGACAATTTTCCAACTTCAAAAACAAGTTTGTTCACAAATTTCACCATTTTGGTAAGGGAAGCTACTCTCCGCGCTCACTAAAATCAAAGATTGCCATTACGTCCCATAAAAGATCGAGTGGTTTATATTTCGTTCAAACATAAAAAATTTCGTATAAATTTAATTGTATTTTGATGAAAAAAAAAAAAAAAAATATTATGCTACTAACTAGGTATCGGGTATTATCTTTAACCGAGATCAAACTGTGAACAACAAAATTGACACCAGGTAACACGCTAATTGCCGATAATTACTGGCCATATGATTGTAACAAGAGGGCCAAAATGGCCCTATATCGCTCACCTGTTATCATTGCACTTAAGGACAAGAAGGTCAAAAAATCATTATCAAGATCAATCAAAAGAATTATGAGAAAATATAGTTGAAATTTTCTTAAAGTTACTTCAAATAAAATTATTTTCAAATCAGGCCAGTAGTTTCATGCCAGAAGGATTATATCAGAGGAGGATAGGAGCAAAATTTTGACAGATGAAGCCCAAAGGACAGGAACAACAATAGGGAAGAAATTAAAAATAAATCTAAGTCCTCAGAAAAAATATCTAAGTCCAAAGGCAAGAACAACAAAGGGAAGAATTTAACCAAAAAGAAAAAAAAATTCTTACAAGGTACAGATATGTCAAAATTCACCTAAAAATTCGAGGAACCATCCATGACGTATCACAGAAAAGTGGTCTCGGTTTTTCCCTACCGCCGATAATAAAAAAGTTACTAAATAAGCTATTTATAGCAACATAAAAGGGAAGTAATTCAAAAAAATTACTGTAAGTCAACAAAAGAAGGATCTGCCAAATAAAAACAAGAGCACTGCAATCGACGCAAATGCAGAGCAATATACACACAAAACAAAGTCATATGACCTTTGACCCCTAAGTGTGACCTTGACCTTGAAGTGAGCCATTCGAAATATGCGCTCTGTGCGTCGTTTCGATGAGGTGAACATTTGTGTCAGGTTTCTTTGAAATCCTTCAAGGGGTTCAAGAGTTACAGAGTGGAAGGGAAATTGCTAACCAACAGACATACAGACAGACGGACACCTAGGTGATAACATAATATGTCCCTTCGGGCGTATAAAAAGGAATCGAGATCTTATGGTGATACAAGTCATGTGCAAGTTTGGTTAAAATCTAATCGTAAATGAAGCTGCTATTGTGCAAACAAGGTCAAAATAGCTAATTTTGGCCCTTTCAGGGGCCATAACTCTGGAACCCATAATGGGATCTGGCGGTTCAAGAAAGGAACCAAGACCTTATGGTGACACAAGTTTTGTGCAAGTTTGATTAAATTCAAATAATAAATGAAGCTGCTATTGTGCAGACAAGGTCAAAATAGCTAATTCTGGCCCTATCAGGGGCCATAACTCTGGAACCAGTACAGGAACCTGGTCAGTTCAAGAAAGGAACCAAGATCTTGTGGTGATACAAGCTGTATGCAAGTTTGGTTAAAATCAAATCATAAATGAAGCTGCTATTGTGCAGAAAAGGTCAAAAAAGCTTATTTTGGCCCTTTCAGGGGCCATAACCCTTGAACCCATAATGGAATCTGGCCAGTTCAAGAAAGGAACCGAGATCTTATGGTGATACAGTTGTGTGCCAGTTTAATTAAATTCAAATCATAAATGAAGCTGCTATTGTGCAGACAAGGTCAAAACAGCTAATTTTGGCCCTTTCAGGGGCCATAACTCTGGAACCCATTAAGGAATCTGGCCAGTTCAAGAAAGGAACCAAGATCTTATGGTGATACAAGTTGTGTGCAAGTTTGGTTAAAATCAAATCATAAATGAAGCTGCTATTGTGCAGAAAAGGTCAAAATAGCTGATTTTGGCCCTTTCAGGGGTCATAACTCTGGAACCCATGATAGAATCTGGCCAGTTCAAAAAAGGAACCAAGATCTTATGGTGATACAAGTTGTGTGCAAGTTTGGTAAAAGTCAAATAATAAATGAAGCTGCTATTGTGCAGACAAGGTCAAAAAAGCTAATTTTGGCCCTTCAGGGGCCATAACTCTGGAACCCATAATGGAATCTGGCCAGTTCAAGAAAGGAACCAAGATCTTATGGTGATACAAGTTTTGTGCAAGTTTGTTTAAAATAAAATCATAAATGAAACCACTATCATGCAGACAAGAAATTGTTGACGCACAAAAATAGCAAATTCTGGCCCTTTAAGGGGCAATAACTCTAGGACCCCTGATGGGATCTAGCCAGTTTTCGAAAGGAATTGTAATATCATGCCCATGCAAGTTTTGTACAAGTTTGATCAAAATTGCTTGCAAAATGTGTGACGGACGGATGACGGACGAAGGGTGATCACAAAAGCACACCCTGTCACTATGTGACAGGTGAGCTAACAAATAGGGGATCACACCTTTGGTTATCAATTTTAATTGAAAAGCTCATGTCATTTTGTCGTTCTTGTGGTGAAATCAGGTGAAACTTAGCAATCACGTTCTCAAAAATCAGGTATCTTTGGCGATTATCGCCTAAAAATAATTGGTTTTGGAAGAAACATGGCCGCTAAAAGGGGTCAAATACGGTGGTCAGGAGGCAATTTCGGTGGCCGCTGGCCGCGGACAGCAGGTGACCGCTGAATGAAGTGACGAAATAGAAGAAAATCCGTCAGGGGCGTCATAAAATGACCGCTGAACAGAGGTGACTGTTAGTACAGGTTAGACTGTATTTTCATTTTTTTCAGGAAATATATTTGTGCAGTACGTCATGTAGAAGTGCACTCCATGTAAAGCTTTAAAAGGCACAATAACGAGACCAAACATTTAAAAAAAATGAAGACAAGAGAAATTTGTAAGTAATATAAACGCCATCAAATGTAAATTTTGGCATCGCATGACAGTCTTAAGGTTTAGTATTAAATTACACGTTTTATTGTTTTTTTAAATTTTGTGTGCTTCTCATAATGGTTGTTTTTAAAATTGAAAAAAAAACAACACTTGTTTCTAAATTTCAATACTCACTGCATCAGACTGATTAATTAAAGTAGGATACATGCTGTGCGTAAGAAAATATGGAAACAATTCAAGGCCATTTTTATGATTTTTGTATACTTCTTATAATTCAAAACATCTATTATTCCTTCTATACAATTTTTTTTTCTTCACCTCTAGTGCGACAATGCATCTGTCCTGACCCCTGTACAGCCAAATCAAAGTACAGAATATCCAGACCTTGATAAAAGAAAGAAAAGTTCTGGGCAAGGTAACCAATTCAACCTGAAATGGCAAGATGGTCGCCCTTGGCTATAGTGTGTAACTGAGATAAGCCCAGATGGGCACAAGTTTGAGGCAATATACTGTTCTGTGTGTAAAAAGTGGTCTTTGAAAAATTGTGGAACCTGGGTTAGAACAAGCTGAACATCTATGCAACATAAGGACATGAAGACTCGGTCCAACATACAAATGCTATCTCCCAAGAACACACAGCGTCTGCCTCAATTGACAAGCTAGCAAGAAACATTGACTGAGCAATAAAAACAAAACCTCTGATTGACGCACAAAAGGTTTTGCACTTCCTGATATAAAACAACTTACCACACACCACTCTCTTCAAACCCCTGGTTAACTATGTGTGGCGCTTGGTGCTGAGAATCTTTCACATCTCAACAAGGGCAAGAATGCACAGAACACCAGCCCTAAAATTCATTGATGAATTCTTGACATGCCAAGCAGAAACTGCGGAGGAGGATGTAAACAAGAAGATTAAGGCAAGTGATGCCTAGGCGTAAAAAAAAATTGTTTGTTTCCGGTATCCCGACCTACTCTATATTTTTGGCCCAATCCTAAATGTTTTTATAGCCTTGGAGAATATTTTTTTCAACCTAAGCAACAAAGATGGCAGCACTACATGAAAAAGGGAGTTTCTCCGAAATATTGTGTTTTTCGCCACATACTGGAGAAGATCACCTACATATAAACAATTGCTACACACATTTTGGAACATACCAGTCTTTGTTGATAAGCAGAAGCTGTTGTAGTTTTCCCGGAATATTGATTCGAATGGAGGGAAAATGCAAATAAAATCGTAGGGTAAGGTTCAGTGCATTTTGCTTAAATAGTACTTTTCTCAAAATATTCACGACTATGTACACTTTTATCATAAAATACAGGTTTCTGTTTTAGATATAGGCCCAAAGATATCTGTCTAGTGCTAAAAAATTTGTAAATGTCCTCAAAACTCAATTTTAACTAGAAAATGCTTTTGTAAAAAAGCGCATGTCTCCCCCAATGCAAAGTCCTATAGGTAAGAAGTCAATAGGGGTCAGGAGCAAAAATCAAAGAGACACTGATGGTTGGCTGCAATAGGGATCATCTACTTGGCATGTTCAGTCATCCCGCTAAATTTCAACACTCTTGGCCTAGTGGTTCTCAAGTCACTGTTCAGGCTCCTGTGACCTTGACCTTTGATCAAGTGACCTCAAAATAAATAGGGGTCATCTACTCTGCATGTCCAATCATCCTATTAAGTTTCAACATTGTAGGTCAAGTGGTTCTCAAGTTATTGCCAAAAAATGATTTTACATGAACAGGCCACTGTGACCTTGACCTTTAACAGACTGACCACAAAATAGGGGTCATCTACTCTGCATGTTCAATCATCCTATGAAGTTTCAACATTCTGGGTCAAGTGGTTCTCAAGTTATTGATCAGAACTGGTTATCAATGTTCAGGCCCCTGTGACCTTGACCTTTAACGGAGTGGCCCCAAAAACAATAGGGGTCATTTACTCTGCATGAACAATCATCCTACGAAGTTTTAACATTCTGGGTCGAGAGGTTCTCAAGTTATTGATTGGAAATGGTTTTCCATGTTCAGGCCCCTGTGGCCTTGACCTTTAACAGAGTGACCCTAAAATCGTTAGGGGTCATCTACTCTGCATGACCAATCATCCTATGAAGTTTCATCATTCTGGGTCAAGTGGTTCTCAAGTTACTGACCGGAAATGGTTTTCAATGTTCGGGCCCCTGTGACCTTGACCTTTCACAGAGTGATCCCAAAATCGTTAGGGGTCATCTACTCTGCATGACTAATCATCATATTAAGTTTCAACATTCTGGGTCAAGTGGTTCTCTAGTTATTGACCGGAAATGGTTTTCAATGTTCAGGCCCCTGTGACCTTGACCTTTAATGGAGTGACCCCAAAATCGATAGGGGTCATCTACTCTGCATGTACAATCATCCTATGAAGTTTCAACATTCTGGGTCAAGTGGTTCTCTAGTTATTGATCGGAACTGTTTTTCCATGTTCAGGCCCCTGTGACCTTGACCTTTGATGGAGTGACCCCAAAATCAATAGGGGTCAATTACTCTTTATGACCAATCATCCTATGAAGTTTCAACATTCTGGGTCAAGTGGTTCTCTAGTTATTGATTGGAAATGGTTTTCAATGTTCAGGCCCCTGTGACCTTGACCTTTGACGGAGTGACCCCAAAATCAATAGGGGTCATCTACTCTTCATGACCAATCATCCTATGAAGTTTCAACATTCGGGGTCAAGTGGTTGTCTAGTTATTGATCGGAAATGGTTTTCAATGTTCAGGCCCCTGTGACCTTGACCTTTGACGGAGTGACCCCAAAATCAATAGGGGTCATCTACTCTTCATGATCAATCATCCTATGAAGTTTCAACATTCTGGGTCAAGTGGTTCTCTAGTTATTGATCGGAAATGGTTTTCAATGTTCAGACCCCTGTGACCTTGACCTTTGACGGAGTGACCCCAAAAACAATAGGGGTCGTCTACTCCAGCAGCCCTACAACCCTATGAAATTTGAAGGTTCTAGGTCAAATGGTTCTCCAGTTATTGCTCGGAAATGAAGTGTGACGTACGGACGGACGGACGGACGGACGGACAGGGCAAAAACAATATGTCTCCTGGGGGAGACATAATTACCCAATGGGTAAGGTTCAGTGCATTACAAACACATCATTGTATGGGTTCATAATTTCTCGTTTGAGGAGGTAACTGGTTGAATATTATAAGTGTAAGAAACAGCCATTCTTGCATACCAGACAGGGATTTCCAGCATTTTTACCGGTGCTGGAAAAATCCACCGGTGTGTAAGATGTCTCTCATGCTGTAAATGATGTATTACGAACTAGATTTATGTGAAAATTTTATGTAGTAATTTATATTTTATTTAAAAAACGGAATAAAAATTCAATACCTTGACAGTTCGTATTGGTTCCTGATAGTATATTTCTCAATTCAAATCACGTTATTTTATCAAAAATTCATAACGTTACGCTGCAAGTGATAAAACAAAACTGGAACTAAACATTGTTATTTATTTTGAAAGTTCATGACGTTTTTCCTGATTAAGGACGTTAGTTTCCCCGCGCTTTGTTTAAATACACTGCCATAAGAAATAGTTCTAAAACGAAAGCCGTTTGATTGATTTTATTTTTATTATTATTTCTTGAAATCGGTATGCAAGAAAAAGATCCAGTCACTGGTTATAGGTGCAGATGGGAATATCCGGCCATGAGGGTAACTGTTTAAGTGGTAACGAGGCGCTAGTCATTGACACTTTTTTACACTTAACATGAAAAGTGCTTTACAATTTTTCTCTCATTATCTATGCTCAATGTGCTTAGTTTTTTAGAAAAAATGTGTTATTAAAGTGTCTTTCTTTTTTTAACAAATTAATGTCCAATATTCATGAGCTAAGATATAGGCCCCTAAAGTCAACTTGAAAAATTTGTCAAATAACGCATTTCTTCACATTTTCATGAAAAGTAATGAAAAATACAATGTTTACTCTTTAATTTGGTACAAAAATCCTCTTTCTAAGTTATTTATAAGTATACCAAATTTTGTTTTAAAAACGGCAAACGTTTCATCTACAGAGGTCAACACGTGTGCAATCCAATATGGTGGATCACCGCAGTAATTGCCCAGGACACTTAATTTCGTAGCCGATAAATATTGGCAAATAACATTGGCTAACAACATAAATACTTTGATCTGAATCAATCGGTAAGTGAATAATTTATTTTAAAATGTTATATATTTGTTATTTAATTACAAGTATTTATAACGCTTTTGATGCTATTGAGAAGGAACATCATGTTTGTAACTCCAGAATTACTAGAGACAGGAAAGTTTCCTTTATTGACAAGCTTAACCAAAAAGGAGCATTCAGCTGGCTAGTTAGGAAAGATACTCAAGAAGTGAAGAGTGACTTTATTGTGCCTGAATGTAAAAACTCCGGTAGACAGTGGTGTTTCTCAAAATATGTTGATATAAATGCAACATTTGAAGCTTTTGCTGAAAAATTCTTCAATTAAATCTGTCTTTCAGGACTGATATTGAAAAACAGTTTTATGTACATATCATGTGACAGTGTTTGAGTGACTATGAATTATTTTGTACTTGAGTATGTTTTACATTATGGTCATGAAATGATTATCATTTTACAAATTTATCTGAATGCAATTTTGCTTAATACTTTTAAATAGTTCTTATTAATTTATTAAATAATTGTACCTAATTTTAACTGCTTTGCTTATTTACACTTACAGAATATTAAAAAGTTTATATGCCAGGTCATATACACTTTATACAGATGAAATTGGTCAAAAAATATCAGCTTATATGAGCCAGTTTGAAAAAAAAACAAAAAAAAAACAATTACAGTATGAAAAAAAAAATGTGTTCCTGATCACTGTTCTTGTAAAATATCAGGATAACCCCTTCAGATATGGTTATAAGAAAATAAAAAATGGCTTCTACAGAAAAAATGCCATAAGTATACCAAGTTTCATCAAAATATCTTTGAAGATAAAAAAGTTGTGCAGGATTGAAGTATTCTATCCCAGATGAAATGTTGACCATGGTCACCATGGTTTTTGATGGTTGACCATGAACTAACGTGGTCAACCATCAAATACCATGGTGAAAACATGGTCAGGACCATGGTCGGCCATGGTCAACCATGGTGATATAAGATTGGCCATGGTCAACAATGGTCAACAATGGTCAGAAATGACAATCAACAGTTTGACCATGGTAGACCATGGTCAACCTTTTTCAACCATGGTTGACCATGGTCATGTTAGTAATTTTCACAATTATCAAGTTTTACAATGCACCAAAGATGCCTGACTGCATTTTGGCTCCAAAAGTTTTCCTAGATATAGAATAGTTTTCCTGCATTTATAGACAGATTCAAAGGTAAACTTCCATAGTCTGACTATAATTTGTTGTCATCTTAGCAAGTTTATGACAAATAAATGAGTGACGTGCAAAAATAGATATAGACTTAAATTGTCATGTATTTTCACGACCCTTTCAAATTTATATTTAAACATTTAATTACTTATCTGTGTTGGTGAAATATTTTGATATATTTTAAACAAACCTTATAATTTGTAAAGTGCAGAACATTGTTTCAGATATACTGATTTTAAGATATATCAAAATAGTGTATTTGATTTCTCGTTACAAAGTAATTTTTTCACATAATATACCCAAATTTTCAGTATATTTACATAATTAACTGCTACGGAAGAAACGGTCTCTCAGAATGTTGAAATTTTCTCCAATATGATTTTATGGAACAGTCACTTTCTTTTATCAAAATTTAGCCACTTACAATATTCCATTATAAATTATAATATCATCGAACAAGATATCAACTATCTGAGAGATGCTTCCCTCCATATTGCATACTTCTTTAAAATGTAAAAAAAACTGCAAGTTGATAAAAGGAATTAAATTTTAGTAGTCAGTTATACACTTGATTTTATTTCTGTCCATTTTTAACCTCATGTGAGGACTGGTTCTCACCATGAGCATAGTTGTCCGTCAGGTATCTGTCAAGACTGATCCCTGTGTATGTTTTGTTAAATGGCACCACAGTTTTTTTATAGTCAATAATCACCACGTTCGACCATGGTCATGGACCATGGTTGACCGTGGTCCACAACCATGGTCAACCACGGTCGCCACCATGGTCGACCATGGTGATTATTGACTATCAAAAACCGTGGTGCCATTTAACAAAACGTGGTCGACCATGGTCAACCATGGTCATATGACCATGAACTACCATGGTAGTCCATGGTCATATGACCTTCATTTCGCCTGGGATTGAATCGCTCAGGTCTGCAACTTCGCGATATCTTACTTTACATAGAGAAAAAATTCCAGAAAAAGTCTCTTTTCGTAAAACTTCAATTCTGCATAACTTTTTTATTTTTTAAGATATTTAAACAGTTTTGTGCTTGTTAATTCAAGCAGAAAAAGATTAAAGTGTAAAATTTACATCTGAAAAACAGCTGTGGTTGTTATTTTTATATTTAATCCTGATTCCAAAATTTAAAGAATTTAGCTCAGCAGCTTGTCATACTGGTTAATCTTGGCATTTTTTTACTACTACCCAATGTGAAATAGAAATGATTTCATTGCCAGAGATTTGTTAAAGAACTGCTTAAGATTTAAAGCTGAAATTCAAAGTAATAGGACTACGGTATATGTTAGAAAATACTAAAATTTCCCATCCGATTCTCTGTAGGCGTGGAACTTTTACTAGGGTTTTATGAAATATTCAACAAAAGTCTACAGGTAAGATGCAAATAAATTAAACAGAGCGAAATTTAAACTTTAATACAAAGATAATTAGTTATGAACAAAGCCAACAGAATGTAAGAATTACAGTAAACTGTATACCAGGGATACTCTTATTTTACAGGTACCATTTGAAGTATGTGACTTTTTACACATTGTACTATTAAGGGCAGAATACTTGTTTTTTGAGCAATAAAAGTAATGAAATGTAACTCTGACTCTATTTATTTCTGATTAATTCTTAAAACCACACAGGATTATCTTTATCTGCATTAAAGCCTAGAAACTGACCTATATATAAATGACCTTGACACTCTTATGAACCAGATGGCTTACAGCACATATTATTGACCAAATTTGGGTCATGCTTACACTCAACAATCCTTGTGGCAAAACCTACAAACTGACACATATAAATGACCTTTGCCCTCGTATGACCTTCACCTTCAAACCTTAATGAACAACGTTTTGTCTTACAGCCCACAAAAATGACCAAATTTAGTTCAGACTTGCACTCAACAAACCTTTTGGCAAGTCCTACAAACTGACAAATATATATAAATGTCCTTGGCCCTCATATGACCTCCATATTTGAACTTAAAATCTTAATAAACAACATTTTTTGTCCAACAACCAACATAAATGACCTATTTAGTACATGTTCAAACTCAACAAACTTTATGGGATGACCTACAAACTGATGGCCATAACTACCAACTTCTCCACATGAATCAGAGGTGGAGGATGAATGATTTCTGGCACATCTTCAATCAGCATTTCAGTAACATGTATCACTGCTTCAATTTCCCTCCCAAAATTTGTCACTTTTAATGAAGTCTCCTGGCAGGAGCTCTGCATTAAGGTACACCATATAGGGCAGGGGTGGCTAACTCGAAATTTACGATATCGCTGAATTTACGAGGTTATTTACGACAGTGTTAAGGTAACACTAAGGTAACGCTATTTCGATAACTCAAAGCATACCTTATCAACCTCGTATGTTGAGCCTGACTTGCGATACCGTAAATGTGAGAAGTGCATAAAAATGAAACGGGAATCTTTCACATTTGTAATTGTCCTATCTTTAAGGAAAAATTATATAACAACTTGTAATTATTTCCTTCATTTTTGTGTCGATTTAGTTTAACTAAAGCAATTAGAAAATACTTATTAAATCCCAAAGGTGTCCGTACCGGAGCAAGGATATATGGAGAATTTTGGAACTTCCTGAAATCGTTCAAAAGGTCCTTTTTGCTGTTGTCTAAAAATGTCAGTATATATATTCATCGGATGTCAGATATTTCCGTATTTGAAAGCGGCAACCTAGACATTTCAGAAATATTTTTAAAATGAATTTCGTGTAATAATTGTTGATTCTACGGAAGCGTGAAAGGGCCATCAGACGCTAATACGTTTTATTACGTTACGGCCGCGGAAAGGATATAATTATAGTTGATATAATTATTTATCGCCTTTTTCAGACATATCAAAAAACACCCGGCCCACTGGGCCTATAAGCCAAAAGTGAATGAAATTCGTAGGAAATTAATGGCTTACAATAGGCACCCTAATGTGTTTTCTAGTAAAAGAAGTCAAGTGCCACATTTGTGATCAGGAAAAGTTAATAGGTTCTTATGTAATTGTACTAAAACAGTTTGTAACTGACCAATAATACATTGAATATATATAATAGCGACAAAATTATACACAATATGTATATATATGTTAGGTAGATTTGAATGGTAAAGGCAAGTTAGGATGGTTTGTAGTGGGGGGGGGGGGGTCCCCCAAGTAAATAGGATATATGATAGAACAACACAGCTGATGCGCTGTTTTTATTTATAAGAAAAAAAAACTCTTTCCACTCCGTGGTCTACCCCGGGTATTAATATTAATTTATGGTTCATTGTAATGTGTCTCTCTTGCGATGGAGGTCTCGGGGTGCAACACAGGACTTACTTTTTGGGAGGTGAATGTATAATATTCTTTTTGATGGAGCTCCTGGTTTATCTCATACGAGTAAAATTAAATGTAAAAATGTTCAAACAATTATCCCTACAATCAAAGTTCCGTCTAATGTTGCTGTCATGCTGAAAAGGACATTAGTTTTCTATGAAAACAGTTCTTCTTTCGTACAATGACAAGGATGTTGCTAAAAAGACTGGATATCACACATATAAGAGCAGAATGCCATTAAATAAATTGTTTGCGACATAAAATTAAAAGTAAACTTCATTAGGTTAAAAAAAATCAAATACATATTAATTAATGATTACAGCATAAATGAAGTTTCATCAATTGACCACGATACCACATGTCCACGCGGCATTACCTATCGTCTGCATATGACGCTTCAACAGCAACTTCGCGCTTAATATTCTTCAAAACAAGTGAAAATAAACCGCACCGTTGTCAATCAATGATATTTTGATAAAAATGAATTACATATAAACTATAATGATAAATCATTAAGTTTCAAATGATTTTGTTTTTGGCACCAACAAACTGATCGGTTTATTTTGAATCTTAACCATACTTTGAAATCAGATTAGGTTTGGAAAAAAAAAAATTTATATTGAAGATAAAATAGCCAGAAAACGTTGGTATGTAAACTTTTCTGGCGGAGGATGTAATCAACCCTAACCTCCCATTTCCAAGTTTCCGTAAATTATTGCTCCGGTTATAAGTGCCAAAGTACGAAATGACGATGGGAGGGGTGCCAATTTCAATCGGATCCGAATGTTACGCGAATGAAAAATGCATTCCTGAATGTTTGGAAACAGCTATTTGGTGGGTTTTAACAGGCCTATTTTATTACATACATATGGGAGTCAGGGCGTAGCGCAACCAATTCTGAAGCTACTCAGCGGGAGGATGTGAAAAGGGGAGTCCTCTTCCGTTTGTATGGGTCAGTTGAATCTCCCCACGGGTAAACATTCTGGGAATAGAAAGAGAACTTGTGGCTTCTTGTAAAAGCGACTGACCGGTATGACCTCCGTAGATCTATAATGCACATGACAGGCACGTAGCTCAGCACACTAATATACGCACAGACATATCGTCATTTTTCGACAATAAAAATATAAAAAAAGAAATTCAATCAATAAAATTTGAAGGCTAAGGGGATGAGATATAAGATGAAATGAAGGTTCAAAGAGGCTTTTTGCACACATTTAATGTTGAACTGTGATAGAGGTATACAGTACATCCTGCATTAGCGGTCACCTACAGGTATTAATTAAGCAGCCACTAGCCTTAAGTAGCCAATCTAGAAACTTCCCAAACTGACGTATCTATTGTTCCGAACAAAAAAGCTCTAAGATATTGTTTTGATATAATTATGGGCAACACCTTTGACCCTCATCCTTGGCTGATACTACAATACTGGAGCTTATTTAAAACTGAAGATGAAGATCAAAGTTTATATTGGTATCTACAATGTATGACATAACTTATTTGAGACAGACCTTATGGATATACTTAAAGCTGTAAGACTTAACGTGTACTACACGAATATACTTTTTTTAATATGATAAATATATAAATTTTTATTCGTATCAAATACTCGTACAATTTTGAAGCAATGGTATGTGTAAACGTGTAACAAGAATTTATCATTAGGTTCAACACATCTGACCATATGAGTTTTGCTGTTGTTGGTTTAAGTTCTAAATTTGAGTAATTTAAGTCGAAGAATTTGACGGGAAACTTAATCCTGGTAAATCTTTTGAAGATTACTAAAATTTCTTTACTAACGTGTCTGAATCATGAAAGGATCATGAAAGGATATCAAATTATGTTAACCTGTCATCCACTTTTTGTAATAGTGGTAAAACTTTTGTTGATATAAATCTACATTTGAGCACGGTAAGCATTTAAAGTGCGCGTCTACAATAGAAATTATTATAAGAATGACAGTTGTGAAATATTTACTAAACTGTAGGAATAGGAGTACCAAAATCTGCATTAGGCAAGTACATTTATTTTGACCGTATCCCAGAGTGTCAGATATGCATAAGCAACAGAAATGTTTTATCAATCACTGAACTAGCTAATTACATTAAAATGTGGAACATCGTAATTGAACGACTGAAACGTCGAGATCTGATATTTCTTTAAACATGTCCTCGTAAGTAGGAGTCCGAAATAGATGCGTTATAATCACACAGCAAAATATATGATATAAGACAGAAAAAAGTATCAGTATTACATAACTAACATACGAAATATCAATTTATATAATATTGACTGAAAATTTCCTATACACGTTGGGATTTAAAAAAAAATGTTTGATGAACATCGGAAGGTTTATACCATCAATTCAAAAAGTGACTTGCATGTTTGAGGTCATTTGAAGATCTTTGCAAATATTCATTAACACTCGTATCTCTAATGGGGTTTTTTTACTAAATAAAATGCCATTGCTCAATACTTGTATTAAGGCAACTTTATATAGTTTGAAATGATAGTTGCCATGCAGGCAGACGAAAAAACCCAGATTTTTTAGGAAATTACCTCTATATCGATTTAAAAAACAACAGGAATGAGAAAAGCTAGATTATAAATGAAAAATTAATCAGAAAGTTAAACAAAACTTAATTTCTTCAATTTTCAATCTATTTACGATATAGATAAGGCACCAATTTGTTTACCTTAAGATACAGCATTACTTAAGGTATCTCGTATCTTGCGAGAAGATTGAGTTAATCAAAAATATCCCTACGAGCAAGAAAAGGAGACGTTACGACCACCTTAGGACTTAAGGGACCTTTCAGTTAGTCACCCCAGTGCTTTAGTCATAAAATACAATCTGAAATTATCATTTTTTTTCCAAAAGACAGTTTTTTAAATAAATACATGTATTTATTATTTTTTTTATATAAAACTGGTTATCAATTTAACTAATAATCAGATGTTGGAACTGTTCACTGGCTAACAAATTAACTGTTCACAGGACCAATAAAAATACGCTAAAAAAAACGAATTTTTTTATTTTTATTTGAAACAGCTTAGATATTGAAATTTTGTTCCAGTCTAACAGAAACAACTATTGTAAAGAAATTAATATAGTGACTTTTATGAAATAGACACTGAAAATATAAATAGTAAAATGAACTTCTGACAAATGTTGGTCAGTGAACAACATTTTTACCTTCCAATACATGTTTAGCCATACTGTCCTGCACTTTTCTATTGTATACTTAAATTATCCTCAGCAAGAAGCTCAAATGAGCCTAAGTTGCTCACCAGAGAAAGTCCTTGACATTCAGACCAATTCTTCTGACTAAGTTTGGTGAACATCCATTAAGCAGTTCAATAAAAGTGACTTAATATTCTGGATATTTCCTGGGACAACCCTAAAATGCAGTAATAGTTAAGTATGAATACTTGAGATTAGGCCCAGTCAATGGTGCTACAGAATAAACTAGGTGAATATCCATCAAGCAGTTCATAAAAAAGCTATTTAAAGCTATTTCTATTTTAAGTTATGGCAGTATCTAACAAGGGTTATAAGTGAAATAATCTGAAGAAAGTAAAGACAGAGAAATTCTGGCAATATTGCCTTAAACCAAGTTTCGGGTACATCCACTGAGAAGTCATTAAAAGATTTATATCATCTTTAGCTCCAGTGACCCATGAAAGGGATAAAACTTATAATCTGAACAACTTTGAGAAAGGTCCACACAAGGATGCTTCAGACCAAGTTTGGTTAATACCCATCAGATTGTTCATGCAAAGAAGTTTCTCTATTTTTAACTCAAGTGGTCCCTAAAAGGAGCTAAGTAAAACCACTTATACAGTTGTTTGTGAGGACTATACAAAGATGAGCTACAGACCAAATTTTTTTGAAGATCCATCATGTTGTTTAATTATTTCTAGCTTTGGTGATCTATTTTGAACAAATTAGAGAGGGCTTAATATATGGATGCTTTGTTAAACATTTATACAATCTGTTTATAGAGTGAAATTACTGAGTGAATCTTAATCCTGTCCCTGTTGTATCAATGCAATGGAAAAGTAAGCTATGTTACCTGCTAGACAGGATAACACAGTCATGCATTTCACTGTCCTGAAATTGTTTTCTTTGATTTTCTAATGTTTCAACATATTTTTCTAATACTTTGACAACTATATATGGGTAGCAGAGATTGTTTTTTTCCAGCAGTAGCTTTTTCAACATATTTTACCTTGTGAAATTCTGTGAGTTTTGAATGGTCTGTTTGATGACAAGTTTCACCTCAAAAATTATCACACTTTACCCAGGGAAACTGATTTGATCTTTACCAAGTTATCTTTTCAAACTGCTAATCCTTGTAGTAATTATGCATGCTTTTTCATGACTAGAGGTAAAAAGTGCATGGTTGGCATGAGGAACTAAGTCAGTAGTCACATAAGTCTATAATAAAGTCTTTGCAGAGTTGTCTCCATTTTTTCGAAATATTTTACCCAGGATTATGTCTTTTTCAGCTCAAATAACTCTTTTTCAGAAAATGATATTTCAATTATTTTTTCAGATTGTGTATTTTGATGCAGTTGGCTACACATGTATCTAAAATAGGTCGTGCCTATCTGAAATTTGTAGTTTTAGTTCCACTGCCTAAAAGAAGTAAACTTGGACACGTATTTAGGAGCATCAGCTCTATTACAAGCCACATTTTCGTGTAAACATAAGGATTACTTTCCTGGATTCTATACCAGTGCTAACCAATTTTCCATATCTCAACATGGATAGAGGTGGAGGACTAATGACTTTGGACCAAATCATGGAGAACATTAAACTCACCACAATGTGATCTTAAGATCTGTGCTTTCCCAATTTGGCTTAGCAGGCTGGATTTTTTAAAACTGGCAGCAAAATCTGAATGTCTGAGCAGAAAGAAAACCTTGTCCCTAAAAAAACTGCCATTATTATCATTATTTTAATAACTTCTGTCTCTTTGGTAATTTAGCAAAAATGTTCGTAGTTCATCACTGGCAGGGTTTTAAGTGAATATACTGATATGGTTTCATATTCTGTAATACACTGTTTAGCGTTAACGTAAAAATGTACAAAAATCATCTTTGAGAGGGGGGGGGGGGGGGGGGGGGGGGGGGGGGGGGGGGAACCAATGAATAGGCCAAACAATTGGCAGAATGTAAAACAGCTTGAGTACAATAAAGTTGCTTAAAAGTAAAAAAAACTTAACTGATCAAGAGGTACCCCCTCAATAATCATTAGATGTATAGACATCATCCCAAAAGTTACTACTACACAAGTTGCTAGATGTATGTATGCCCAGAAATAGAAATATATCCCTGAAGGGTGCTTTTTAAACATTTCAACATTTTTTTCCTAAATCCTTGATTTACAATACATTTTCCCCAATCCAATTAGCCCATTTAATACCAGAATACCAATAAATATTAGCCCTTAAAATCTCATCCCCAGCCTCTGAGAAATATTGACCCCCTGGAAGGTTGTCCCTAAAACTTTCCAACTGATGTTCTTGTTTCTAGGAAGCCAAGTTATTTGGTCAACATAGCAATTACTCTGCCTGACAGCCTATCCATCTGTCTGTCCGTCTGTCACTCAGTTTGGTTTTTGACTTGTATGACAGTGCATCATTAGTGCAATATTTTTAATATGTTGAGAAAGTTTTCAAAAATGTCAACTGTAGAAAAACTCTGATAACTACCGGTACTGTCAGTAAGCTATGTTAATGCTAACCACCCTTTGATGATATTGCAAGGAATTTACCTGACATCATTAGAATTTTGTTCCTACAGTAGAATATGTACATTATAGATTTACAAAGCAAAATAGTTTCTGTAGCATCATCATTCATTTTGATCAAGGTAATTTTTTACCTTACACCCAACAAGTTGCTGGTACCTATCTACAGCTAAGTGGACTGCAATCATAATAAAGTGCCTTGCCTGAGGTTACACTGCAATGGGAGTAGCAAGGAATCACACCTAGAGCCTACACTCAAAAGGAAAGTGACCTACTCTCTCGACCAGTGCATCTGTGTGTATTTGCAAGGCACATGTCAATGGTCATATGAGCAACTCAACATCAAAAGCAGTCAAACCCTTCAGCTAGACAGACTTTTGAACAACTCAACACCAAAAGCACAATCAAACCCTTCAGCAAGACAGGCTTTTGAACAACTCACCATTGAAAGCACAGTCAAACCCTTCAGCAAGACAGGCTGTACAATATGGAGAGTCATGACCATATGGAAAATCATCATTTTTTCACCACTTTAACTGCCTTCTATTGGTATGTGCATTTTTTATGCCTCCCAACACTTATGTGAGCTACAAAATGACAACTTTGCTTTATAAATCATAATGGAACATATCTTCTGTGGATTATCAACTGTTTTACAAATACTGTAAAAATGTTTTGGCATCATTATGAATAAAGAGTAGATAGCATCAAAAACATAACCATGGTAACTATTCAAAATATCAAATCTAAATTTTTGGCAACTTTAGTTTCCTGCACCTTTATAGGCAGGAATTAGAAGAATAAAATTTTGAATTTTGGAAAACTAAATTTCTACAGTCTACAGTTTTGTAACTTTGACTTTTTGTATCATTTTAACAAAATTTTAATTAGTTAAGTATCAGTCAGGGTCTGTCAATATGAATCACCGTGGATAATTATATGGTGAATAACAGTTACTATTTCACATAATATGAAACACTGTAACTCTATGTAACCTCACCTATGTAGCTTTAATGAAATCTGACCTATCCCTAAGAGGCCTCAATTTTTGCCCAATTAACATGGCTTCTGAAACTATGATTTTTTTGTGTGAAACAACTGACATTAGAGCAAGATAAATTTTAAGTTTATGTCCTTTCATGTCCATGTTCATTAAATAATTGTGGAGGATCTCCCAAGTAAATGCAGCATTAAGGTTTAAGTAATATGAAATTACCAATTAGGATCATTTTCATCATTTTGGGAATGTCACCAAAACACTCAGAATTGGGAAAAATAACATTGTAAATCAACTGAATTTGGAAAAAAAGAATTAAACACATTACTTTTCTTTTTTACAGCTTTTGTAACATTTCTAGTGGAAACATAGCTCTATACAACTTTTAAATAAAGATTTACACTATGTGTTACAAATTAAATCTGCTTAAAGACCCTGCTGAATTTAAGTTATAAATACATGAACCCCTTGGCCAAAATTGCCCTTAAAATGCAGTGATATGGTGGTCTTTTTAAAAGCAAAAGCCAGTATTTCTTTGCCTTATCCTACCATATCCCTATCAATATGGACCAGTTATCAATCATTCGACGCCGCCCTGAAGGCGGTGTCGAGTATATGGGATACACTTTTATTTCGGACCCTGTAAAGATGGTAATGAATAGTTTCGGAGTGATAAACTGAACACAGTGAATAGTTTGTAAAAGGATCAACGATATTGCACAATACATTTTAGTGAATAAACAAAAAAATGGCAAAAGAAAACATAAAAAATGTATGTAATGCAACTTATTATGTGATTTAAAACAATGCTATCTGTCTTTCCTCTCCTTATTTGTAGAGCAGAACATATTTTTTTTATTTACAATTTCGTCAAAAATGTTGTATCCGATTTATTGATAAGGGAGGTTACTCTGTAAGTCAAGTTTTCTATTTCTATTCTTAGCATGACCTACTTACCTATCTCATTTTCTATAAATAGAACACACCGCACGCCTGGACAAGGGAGCGTTCGTGTATTTTACAACTTCGAAGAGAATATTTAAAAAAAATTTATGGAAAATTACAATTGCCTGCATAAAAAATCCTTGGAAAAAAAACAACGTATTTACAAAGTAAATAAAGGAATCAATAAGCATAGATATGTTGAAATGAACGAAGGAAGTGCCGCTGTTAACTTATTTTGTAACCTTCTTGTCTTTTTTTTCTTTGTTGATAGGTACAGTGATGTAATTTCAGAATGCGCACACTTTTGCAAATTCCTATTTCTATTTGCTTTTTGTTTGTTTGTTTGTTTGTTTTTTTTTTCTTTTTTCTTTCTTTTTTTTTTTTTGCTTATGTGTCATATAGATCTACTCGTTGTTTACAGATATGCACTGTCAACTAAGGTGTGCAATAGGCTAAAGAGCACTTGGCTGAATTTGTCAGTGACAAGTTAATACTTCTTTAAATGTGGTTAGATCGAAATATCAAAAGCCATGGGACCATAACTTATCAAAGCATCAGTGACTTTAAAACAGAATTCCTTGTTGAATTTATTGTTCATTGATCTTATATGACTAGTCAGTTGCTTGGTTTTATTATATCTTGTTACTTGCTTCTTCATTTTTCTTTTTTCTTTTTAATTTAATAGATAGTTTTTGTATTTGTCCATTCCTGACAAAAAAAAAAATAAAATAAAAAAAAACAAAAAAACATTTTCATTGAAATATTTTCTACACTTTGGCAGTGGGTTATTATGCTTTCTAAATTTCTTGTAATTATTAGATTTGAACTAGACACTGACATACTCCTAGTAACCTTACATTTTCAACGAGGACTTCAAGTTTATCGTTCGTCCGAAAAAAAAAATGAATTCTATGATATTCAAAAGTATATAAGAAAGATTCATGCTTTGTGAATAGGGAAAATTTATAGAGATTATTTATGTTATATCATTCTTTTCTTGGACAAAATTTTTGATTGTTTTTGTCAAGGGAAACAGTAAATTGCTGTGTATAATTCTGCATTCTGAAATCTATAATGTAGGTGAGTAAGGTCCATAAAACTTCATCAGTAAATAGAAAACACTCATTACATTACATGATAATAAAAATAATGGTTTCTGTGAACCACAACTTTGAAATAATTTCAACATTTCCTCATTTCCCAACAAACTGCATTTCTGTGAAACTTCATACACACGCTCCTGATATAAGAACTTTTCACAGGAGATGACCTTAGTTAGTGAAATAATTACTTTAATTTTGTATGTAAAGGGACCACCTACTCGCAAGGTTAATGTCATTGCAGGTAGAGGATTTGTATTGCATGGTAAAACTTTTCTATCATGTTTATTCTTCATATTTTAAACAGTTTATAACATATATTGTTTTATGTGCTAATGTTGATAACTTGTAGCCAGTCAGACTAATAAAGTAATGATTAGGTGATTTCTCATATTGCAATAAATGTGCTTCAGACACAACACTTGGCGGCGTCTTTGATGCTTGCATCAATGAATTGCCTTGTATTAACTGGCTTGCTCTTGATTTTGTGTAAACAGGCCTGGCTGCAATTGTTGAATGGTAGGCAGTGAAACTAGAAATAAAAACACTTCAAGTAGGCACTACCTATTTCACATACATGTGTAATTAACAGGATCAAAGTAAACAGCCTGAAAAAATAACACAAATATCTTTTTCTAAAAAGGGGTTATTTCAGCTGAAAAAATGATCCTGTGTAAAATATTTCGAAAAAATGGAGACAACTCTGCTAAGACTTTATTGTAGGCTTATGTGACTATTGACCTAGTACTTCATGCAAACCATGCACTTTTCAACTCTAGGCCTGAAAAAAACTTGCATAATTACTACAAGGGTTAACAGTCTGAAAAGAATACTTTGTAAACATCAAATCAATTAATGCCCTGGGAAAGGTGCAACATTTGTTTTGGTGAAATTTGTCAACAAAAAGACTTTTTAAACATCAAAACCCACAGCATTTCACAAGGTATACTAGATGATGAATGTACCCCAAATATGCACCGACACAGTACATTGCAATTTAACGCACACAAGATTGTATAATCATGTGGACTGCATGTATACAGGCTCTATGCATATAGTATAGTAACAAGAAACAAAGTCCCATAACTCTGCAGAATATTTATCTAAAAGAACGCAGAATGCAAAATATTTTTTGAAAGAACCCAACATGCACTATACACAAGTAAGGAATATGTATCTAAAAGAACGTAACATGCACCATGCGCAACCAGGGTTGGTACTGATCACTTGTGTGAAGTTTCATTAAATTGTGCGCAATGGTACAGGAGATAAGGTGCAAACAAGTTTGCATACGGAGACTATGTAACATGCACAACTAGGGCAGACTAGTTTATATAATATAGTAACAAAAATCAAAGTGCCATAACTTTGCAATTTTTTTTCTGAAAGAACCTTACATGTACCATGCACAACTGCTGTTGTTATTGATCACGTGTCAGAAGTTTCATTAAACTGTGTCAAAGCGATGAGGAGAGTTGGTGCACACAAGATTGTGTCTAAGGACAGACAGACAGGATGGACAGACTGACAGACAACCTGAAACCAGTATACCCCTCTTACAACTTTGTTGTCCGGGGGTTACAATTATGATGGAGAAAGTTACTGCTGGAAAGAGAACAATCTCTGTTACCCATATAGTATGTGTCAAAATATAGGAAAATATCTAGAAATATGAAAAAATCAAAGAAATCAATTTCAGGTCTGTTAGATACATAACTGTGTTATCCTGCCATTAACACAGATTTTCCATTTCACTTGATATAACATAGAATTTAGACTAAGGATCATTCAACAATTTCACTCTATAAACAGAGAGTTTCCATTGTAACTTAGGGTAAGTCTCTACATAAGGTAGTATCAATTTGGAGACAAAAACATTATATACAGACACCTTTCCTAACATCTACATGATTATCACATATATTTTACAACAGAATCAGTATCTGCACTCCTTTTAATAAAATATTTCAATTAACCAAATTTTAACTGCTGTTTCAGAAACGAGTGGTTGTTATTTACTATGAAAATTATATCATGACAGCTATACCAAATATTCCCCCCCTCCCTCTAGAAAAAGGGGTTTGTCCCTTTTACTCAGTGGCCAACCGTCTTGAATTTGCAAATGCTTAGCCCGACATTTTGAAAAAAAAATTTCAAACATCACAAAGTCATAGGAAGAAAGGGTTGTTTTACAAGAAAATTGAATTAAACACATGTATATTTCTCTACAAACAATTGTTAATTTACTGATATACCATATTTCTGAGTTATTTCTCAGGTTAAAAAAATCTGCGTTTTGGTCCCTAAAATTGTGGAATACATTTCTGTGTGTTTTATTTCTGCATTTTCACATAAAGGAAGATAAATTTCTGCGTTTTCACATAAAAGGATGATAAATTTCTGCATTTTCACATAAAAGAAAGATAAATTTCTGCATTTTCACATAAAAGGAAGATAAAGTTCTGCGTTTTCACATAAAAGGAAGAGAGATTTCTACATTTTTGATGCTAGGAGAAGGTAATTCCTCGCATATTGCATCACATGAGAATGACTAGCATGTGAACAAAAGCTTAATTCATGAAATTGGTGCAAGAATTATGCACCTTGTGTCATATGATGTGGCTGATGATGTGGACAACTACTTCAAGTTTGAATCAAATGCATTTCGTAACAACTGAGATATAGTGAAAATGCATCAAAATTAACCCTAAAGCAGCATGCCTCCAGATTTGGCTAAAATATAAACTTTCTATCAAAATGAAGTTCTGGTCATATTATGAACATTAGAATATGAATTTTTGTTTCTAAAATATTTTAAAAATTCCAAATCAAGAAAAAACAAGCAAATTCGATGAATTGGTATCCCCCGCCGAAAGGGTTTGTGGTGAAGAATGGCAAAAAGATATATCCGGCAAAAAAGTGAAAGGGGTGTTAATAAGAAGCAAATAATTTTCATTAGTCAAAATCAATTTAACAGAAAACAAATGTTTAATTAAAGAGTATATAATAAATGTATGATTTCTTTTATCCTGACTAAAGAATTTATTTTGAATGGGATATGCTTACTGTAATAAGCTTAGCTTTTAAAATTAAATGCAAATTAATTGAAATGTGAGCTTGAAGTTTTTAAATGGAACGAAATATTGTTTCGAGTGGTTTGGCACCAGGTGTTGCTGTTGTAACATGTACATTTGAACTTAAAAGGATTAGTTGTCCTTAAGAGAACACAGGTAAGAGATCTTGAACATGGTGAGTGGCAAGGTTTGTGCAGTCACAACTTAACATGTTGAAGGTTTGAACATTTAAAAAAAAAAAAAAAGGAATGGAAATATATATATGTATATATACATTATATGTATATATCTATTTTTTTAGGGGGTGGGGGTGCTAGGGGAACGGAAGAGGAAACAAAATTTCACATGTTGTTTAAAATATTGATTGAAAATTAAACATGAAAAAAAAAGGGTAAAAGGGTGAAGTTGGTGGGGGGGGGGGGGGGGGGGGGGCAGGGGATGCATGCTCAGTGGTGGGCATGACTGGGTGGAGAAGTGGGTGCGCAACTTCACATGTTTATAATAAATGTTCACATAAAAGAATGAAAGAAATTTAATGAAATTCTGCCCAAATGGTAAGTTCGTTATGTACAAATATGTGGATTTTTAGACAATTAAAGGGCAATAAATCTGAAGTTGCAAAAGAAATCCATACAAAATTGTCTGTGCACAACCACATTATAGTGCTCTAAATTCTGTTAAAGTTTCATAGTTCTAGGTCAAATATATCAAAGTTACGATGCAGAAATTGCCATATCTATAGATCTATAGTACCCTATATAGTTAACACTAGAAACTTCTAAGGGCCATAAACTCTGGTGTTACTTGGGCAATCTGTCTGAAACTTGATGGGCCCCATAACCTCATAGTGGTGAACATGTATATGAAGTTTTGTTGAAAAAATCTAAAATAAGGATTTTTTTTTTTTTTTTTGGGGGGGGGGGGGGGGGGGGGTGTCGGGGGGGAGGTGTGTGATCAAGGTAAGGGGGTGACCATGGTGTGGGTACACAACTTACATGTTTACAATAAATGTTCATGGAAAAGAATAAAAGAAATTTAATGAAATTCTACCAAATGGTAAGTTTGTTATGTACAAATATGTGGATTTTTATACAATTAAAGGGCAATAACTCTTAATTTACAAAATAAATCCGAATGAAATTGTGTGTACACAACCACATTATGGTGATCTAAATCTTTTTAAGTTTCATAGTTCTAAGTCAAATATATCAAAAGTTATGATGCAGAAATTGCCATATTTATAGTACCCTATATAGTTAATACTAAAAACTTCTAAGGGCCATAACTTGGTGTTACTTGGGCAATCTGACTGAAACTTGAGGGCCGCAAGAATTCATAGTGGTGAACATGTATATGAGTTTTAAATAAATATTCCCAACCATTTCCTAGATTGGCTCCCGGACGGACGGAAGGACGGACGGAAGGACGGACAACGCCAAAACTATATCCTCCGACTTTCGTCGGGGGATAAAAAGATGACCGTGATTGCTACTTATATGAAGTTCGTAATATGTCATTTACAGCATGAGAGTCATCTTACACCCTGGGGTGTACTGAGATGGATTTTTCCAGCACCAATAAAAATACTGGAAATCCCCGTCTGGTATGCAAGAAATCTTTTATCATGAATATTTAACATGCAAGTCATGAGATGATGAGAAAAATCATTTAAAGGTGTTTTTTTTAAATCTCTAGCAGCTCCTTATGGAACATACTGACATGCTGAGGCCCGCATGGAAGATCGGGGAAAAACCCAATGCGTTAGCCTCTTTCAATAAAGAGTTAAAGACGTTGTTTACTTACTTACTTATTTACTATACCACTAGCGTTCAAACAAACTTGGAGGATTAAACTTGTAATGATGTTACAGACCATGTTTGAAGAAGATCTTTCATGTACTTCATGAGAAAAAGTTAACTGTATTTCTATTTTTAGCTCTAGCAGCCCCTAGCAGGGCCATTTGCCTCCATTGTAAGTGTCCTTATTTGAAGAAACTTGAGACAGGATCTTACAGTGATGCTACAGAACAATATTTGATGATGATCCATTAAGTGTTTCATGAGAAGAATTTTTTAAAGCTTAGTATTTTGTATTTTTAGCTCTAGAAGAAATTTAAAAGCAGCCAAGCATCACCATTCAAACAAAACTGGCAGAGGACCATACAGTTATACTACAGATCTAGTTTGATGAAGATCTTTCATTTGTGTACTGCGTGGGTATCTCACCAGTTTGTGGCACATATTTAATTGAACGCTCTCTAACAACAAGATGACAACAACACAATCATCCTCTTCTATTCATTTCACCATTGTCGATTCCGGCAATCTTTTGTCTTATTTATAAGCAGTAATCTATTTATATACAGTAATCTATTCCAGACAATTAAAAATATACTTTTAAGTATGCATTCACACAAAATTTTGTTTTCAGATAAGTATTGGTATCTTAAGAAAATAAGGTAAAATTATATCAAATCATTACTTATTTATGAAGAAATTGATTATCAGAAGGCTAGAATATCCCCTGAGGATTTGCTAGCCTTCCTGTAACCGAATGGCTAGAATGCAAGCTAGACATTTCCTTTGAAGTTTGGTTGTTTGCAGAAATGATGAAACAGGAAAATTCAAATCCAATTAAAAATGTAGAAGTAAAAGTCTATATTTTTCATGAAAGGGGGGATGTGAATGTAAATGTTGTGAATGACTGGAAAAGAGAAATTGCCAACTCTGTGAGGGCTATTAGCCAAGGATATTTTAAACATGGATGAAACCAGTATCTTCTTCGAATCTGGTAAAAGAACCACTTTTTGTTCGTCTGGAATTTGAGTATGTTGTAGGAAAACGTGTAAAAATTCGATTTTCAGTGGTGCCTTTGTGCAAGTATGACAGGTGAAAACTGAAGCCGTTGGTTATAGCCGAGGTGTTTTAATCGTGTGAATGTGGTCTCTCTGCCCGTCATAACAAAAAGTCATGGGTGAGTAGTCGCTTGTTTAAGGAAAATGCGCCAGCAGCAGGGTTAGACACTATCTACTGTATGAACAGAGCATAGAATAATGTTGATGCATCAATTATTGTGAAGTGCTTCTACATTCATGTGGATCTGATAAAGTGCATGAAAAAGTGGCTAGTGATATGTGTAGTAATGATGAGGATGAGGATGATGACATTGCATTGTCTGTTCTGGCACGTACAGAGTTGAAATATGGAACAACAATGAAGAATCTTATAAACGAGGAAATTCCAACTTGTGACACTCAGTCTGTAGACTGGAATAGGCCTGCACTGAACTTCCATGTTATGAATGATAATGATAGTGCAAGTGAAGCAGAGTCCGAGCTGAAATAAAATGGTCAGTGTGCTCATTAAGTGAAGAAAGGGACTTAATTCTTAAATTGAAGGACTTTCCTTGCAGTAAGGGACATGTTAAATTGCTTAACTCTGTGATGGATGCGAATGGAATAATAACGGAGATGACTATCCAGAGCATGTCAGCTCAGATCAAGATTAGTGACTTTTTTCAGTCAGTATGAACAGTTGAACTGTTCATGTGAAGTTGAACAGTATTTCCATACATTACAGTACATGTAAATGGAATCAGAAAATTTGATATTTATCTCAGCAAGAAATGTAATTCAGTATTTTAAGTACATATATGCATATTGCAGTGTATAAATTGTGTTTCAGCTATTCACTATTTAAAATGGCATTATGTACACCGCTGGAAGCTCCAACCCCTCGTCCTGGTTAAGTGATGGTAGCCGCTATTTGACAAGTATGGCTTCTTTTACCCATTCAAACTCAAGTGACACCCACTGACCAGAAATCAGTGCAGTCAGCTGATGAAGGTTATGCGATATAGCCGAAATATCCTGGTAAAAAACAAGAGTTGTCAGTCAAAATGCTTGATAGAGTTGCCTCCTCCTTTTTACAGACTGGGGTCATGATGGCAAACAAGTATGCAAAATATGAAAGCAATATCTCAATGGACTTTGAAAATATTTGGGGTGGTATGCAAACTTTAACATTTATTCTAAGTCGAAAAGGGGCCATAATTCAGTCAAAATGCTTGATAGAGTTGCCTCCTCCTTTTTACAGACTGGGGTTATGATGATAAACAAGTATGCAAAATATGAAAGCAATATCTCAATGGAATTTGAAAATATTTGGGGTGGTATGCAAACTTTAACATTTGTGTGACGCTAACGCTCACGCCGACGCCTGGGCGAGTAGGATAGCTCCCCTATTCTTTAAATAGTCAAGCTAAAAAAAAAAACAAATTGCTCTGAGTATTTTAAAATAGATTTATTAAAAACATGGACAATCCAGAGCAAGAGAACAACCTTCACTGTTGTAAATATTTTGAACATTTCATGATTATGTACAATGTACTGTCATTTTGTGGAAATTAATTCATGATTTTGTCATTTTTTAAACCAACTTTTATTAACAAGAGGGCCAAGATGGCCCTAGGTCGCTCACCTAAGAAACACTCCATAACAGTGTAAAACATGTTTGACCTAGTGATTTCATGGAAACAAATATTCTGACCAATTTTCATTAAGATTGGACCAAAAAATTGGTCTCTTGCGATAAAACAAGCATTTTCTTAGATATGACCTAGTTTTTGACCCTAGATGACCCATGTTCAAACTCGACCTAGATTTTATCAAGGCAATCATTCTGACCAAAATTCATGAAGATCAACTGAAAAATACAGCCTCTATCACATACAGAAGCTTTTTCTTTGATTTGACCCAAATGACCTAGTTTTTGGGCCTCAGATGACCATATTCAAATTCGACCTAGATTTCATTAAGGCAATCAACCTGACCAAATTTCATAAATATCAACTGAAAAAAAACAGTCTCTATCGCATACACAAGATTTTTCTTTAATTTGACCTAGTGACCTAGTTTTTGACCTCAGATAACCCATATTCAAAACCGACCTAGTTTTCATCAAGGCAATCACTCTTGACCAAATTTCATGAAGATCAATTGAAAAATACATCCTCTATTGCATACACAAGGTTTTTCTTCGATTTGACCTAGTGACCTAGTTTTTGACCCCAGATGACCCATTTTCGAAATCAGCCTAGATTTTATCAAGGTAATCATTCTGGCTAAATTTCATGAAGATCAGTTGAAAAATACAGCCTCTATTGCATACACAAGGTTTTTCTTTGATTTGACCTAGTGACCTAGTTTCTGATCCCAGATGACCCATTTTCGAACTTGGTTTAAATTTCATCAAGGTAATCATTCTGACCAAAATTCATGAAGATCAATTGAAAAATACAGCCTCTATCGCATACACAAGGTTTTTACGCGATATGACCTAGTGACCTAGTTTTTGACCCTAGATGACCCATTTTCGAACTCGGCCTAGATTTCATCAAGGTAATCATTCTGACCAAAATTCATGAAGATCAATTGAAAAATACCGCCTCTATCGCATACACAAGGTTTTTCTTTGATTTGACACAGATTTTCCATTTCACTTGATATAACATAGAATTTAGACTAAGGATCATTCAACAATTTCACTCTATAAACAGAGAGTTTCCATTGTAACTTAGGGTAAGTCTCTACATAAGGTAGTATCAATTTGGAGACAAAAACATTATATACAGACACCTTTCCTAACATCTACATGATTATCACATATATTTTACAACAGAATCAGTATCTGCACTCCTTTTAATAAAATATTTCAATTAACCAAATTTTAACTGCAGTTTCAGAAACGAGTGGCTGTTATTTACTATGAAAATTATATCATGAACAGCTATACCAAATATTACCCCCCTCCCCTCTAGAAAAGAAGGGTTTGTCCCTTTTACTCAGTGGCCAACCGTCTTGAATTTGCAAATGCTTAGCCCGACATTTTGAAAAAAAAATTTCAAACATCACAAAGTCATAGGAAGAAAGGGTTGTTTTACAAGAAAATTGAATTAAACACATGTATATTTCTCTACAAAACAATTGTTAATTTACTGATATACCATATACTGAGTTATTTCTCAGGTTAAAAAAATCTGCGTTTTGGTCCCTAAAATTGTGGAATACATTTCTGTGTGTTTTATTTCTGCATTTTCACATAAAAGGAAGATAAATTTCTGCGTTTTCACATAAAAGGATGATAAATTTCTGCATTTTCACATAAAAGAAAGATAAATTTCTGCATTTTCACATAAAAGGAAGATAAAGTTCTGCGTTTTCACATAAAAGGAAGAGAGATTTCTACATTTTTGATGCCTAGGAGAAGGTAATTCCTCGCATATTGCATCACCATGAGAATGACTAGCATGTGAACAAAAGCTTAATTCATGAAATATGGTGCAAGAATTATGCACCTTGTGTCATATGATGTGGCTGATGATGTGGACAACTACTTCAAGTTTGAATCAAATGCATTTCGTAACAACTGAGATATAGTGAAAATGCATCAAAATTAACCCTAAAGCAGCATGCCTCCAGATTTGGCTAAAATATAATCTTTCTATCAAAATGAAGTTCTGGTCATATTATGAACATTAGAATATGAATTTTTGTTTCTAAAATATTTTAAAAATTCCAAATCAAGAAAAACAAGCAAATTCGATGAATTGGTATCCCCCGCCGAAAGGGTTTGTGGTGAAGAATGGCAAAAAGATATATCCGGCAAAAAGTGAAAGGATGTTAATAAGAAGCAAATAATTTCATTAGTCAAAATCAATTTAACAGAAAACAAATGTTTAATTAAAGAGTATATAATAAATGTATGATACTTTTATCCTGACTAAAGAATTTATTTTGAATGGGATATGCTTACTGTAATAAGCTTAGCTTTTAAAATTAAATGCAGTTAATTGAAATGTGAGCTTGAAGTTTAACTGGAACGAAATATTGTTTTCGAGTGGTTTGGCACCAGGTGTTGCTGTGTAACATGTACATTTGAACTTAAAAGGATAGTTGTCCTTAAGAGAACACAGGTAAGAGATCTTGAACATGGCTGAGGGCAAGGTTTGTGCAGTCACAACTTAACATGTTGAAGGTTTGAACATTTAAAAAAAAAAAAAAAGGAATGGAAATATATATATGTATATATACATATATGTATATATCTATTTTTTTAGGGGGTGGGGGTGCAGGGGAACGGAAGAGGAAACAAAATTTCACATGTTGATTATAAATATTGATTGAAAATTAAACATGAAAAAAAAAGGGTAAAAGGGTGAAGTTGGTGGGGGGGGGGGGGGGGGGGGCCGGGGGATGCATGCTCAGTGGTGGGCATGACTGGGTGGAGAAGTGGGTGCGCAACTTCACATGTTTATAATAAATGTTCACATAAAAGAATGAAAGAAATTTAATGAAATTCTGCCAAATGGTAAGTTCGTTATGTACAAATATGTGGATTTTTAGACAATTAAAGGGCAATAACTCTGAAGTTGCAAAAGAAATCCATACAAAATTGTCTGTGCACAACCACATTATAGTGCTCTAAATTCTGTTAAAGTTTCATAGTTCTAGGTCAAATATATCAAAAGTTACGATGCAGAAATTGCCATATCTATAGATCTATAGTACCCTATATAGTTAACACTAGAAACTTCTAAGGGCCATAACTCTGGTGTTACTTGGGCAATCTGTCTGAAACTTGATGGGCCCCATAACCTCATAGTGGTGAACATGTATATGAAGTTTGTTTGAAAAAAATCTAAAATAAGGATTTTTTTTTTTTTTGGGGGGGGGGGGGGGGGGGGGGGGGGGGGGGGGTGACCAGGTGTGGGTACACAACTTCACATGTTTACAATAAATGTTCATGGAAAAGAATAAAAGAAATTTAATGAAATTCTACCAAATGGTAAGTTTGTTATGTACAAATATGTGGATTTTTATACAATTAAAGGGCAATAACTCTTAATTTACAAAATAAATCCGAATGAAATTGTGTGTACACAACCACATTATGGTGATCTAAATTCTTTTTAAGTTTCATAGTTCTAAGTCAAATATATCAAAAGTTATGATGCAGAAATTGCCATATTTATAGTACCCTATATAGTTAATACTAAAAACTTCTAAGGGCCATAACTCTGGTGTTACTTGGGCAATCTGACTGAAACTTGACGGGCCGCAAGAACTCATAGTGGTGAACATGTATATGAAGTTTTAAATAAATATTCCCAACCATTTCCTAGATTGGCTCCGGACGGACGGACGGACGGACGGAAGGACGGACAACGCCAAAACTATATCCCTCCGACTTTCGTCGGGGGATAAAAAGATGACCGTGATTGCTACTTATATGAAGTTCGTAATATGTCATTTACAGCATGAGAGTCATCTTACACCCTGGGGTGTACTGAGATGGATTTTTCCAGCACCAATAAAAATACTGGAAATCCCCGTCTGGTATGCAAGAAATCTTTTATCATGAATATTTAACATGCAAGTCATGAGATGATGAGAAAAAATCATTTAAAGGTGTTTTTTTTAAATCTCTAGCAGCTCCTTATGGAACATACTGACATGCTGAGGCCCGCATGGAAGATCGGGGAAACCGAATGCGTTAGCCTCTTTCAATAAAGAGTTAAAGACGTTGTTTACTTACTTACTTATTTACTATACCACTAGCGTTCAAACAAACTTGGAGGATTAAACTTGTAATGATGTTACAGACCATGTTTGAAGAAGATCTTTCATGTACTTCATGAGAAAAAGTTAACTGTATTTCTATTTTTAGCTCTAGCAGCCCCTAGCAGGGCCATTTGCCTCCATTGTAAGTGTCCTTATTTGAAGAAACTTGAGACAGGATCTTACAGTGATGCTACAGAACAATATTTGATGATGATCCATTAAGTGTTTCATGAGAAGAATTTTTTAAAGCTTAGTATTTTGTATTTTTAGCTCTAGAAGAAACTTTAAAAGCAGCCAAGCATCACCATTCAAGCAAAACTGGCAGAGGACCATACAGTTATACTACAGATCTAGTTTGATGAAGATCTTTCATTTGTGTACTGCGTGGTATCTCACCAGTTTGTGGCACATATTTAATTGAACGCTCTCTAACAACAAGATGACAACAACACAATCATCCTCTTCTATTCATTTCACCATTGTCGATTCCGGCAATCTTTTGTCTTATTTATAAGCAGTAATCTATTTATATACAGTAATCTATTCCAGACAATTAAAAATATACTTTTAAGTATGCATTCACACAAAATTTTGTTTTCAGATAAGTATTGGTATCTTAAGAAAATAAGGTAAAATTATATCAAATCATTACTTATTTATGAAGAAATTGATTATCAGAAGGCTAGAATATCCCCTGAGGATTTGCTAGCCTTCCTGTAACCGAATGGCTAGAATGCAAGCTAGACATTTCCTTTGAAGTTTGGTTGTTTGCAGAAATGATGAAACAGGAAAATTCAAATCCAATTAAAAATGTAGAAGTAAAAGTCTATATTTTTCATGAAAGGGGGGATGTGAATGTAAATGTTGTGAATGACTGGAAAGAGAAATTGCCAACTCTGTGAGGGCTATTAGCCAAGGAATATTTTAAACATGGATGAAACCAGTATCTTCTTCGAATCTGGTAAAAGAACCACTTTTTGTTCGTCTGGAATAGAGTATGTTGTAGGAAAACGTGTAAAAATTCGATTACAGTGGTGCTTTGTGCAAGTATGACAGGTGAAAACTGAAGCCGTTGGTTATAGCCGAGGTGTTTTAATCGTGTGAATGTGGTCTCTCTGCCCGTCATAACAAAAAGTCATGGGTGAGTAGTCGCTTGTTTAAGGAAAATGCGCCAGCAGCAGGGTTAGACACTATCTACTGTATGAACAGAGCATAGAATAATGTTGATGCATCAATTATTGTGAAGTGCTTCTACATTCATGTGGATCTGATAAAGTGCATGAAAAAGTGGCTAGTGATATGTGTAGTAATGATGAGGATGAGGATGATGACATTGCATTGTCTGTTCTGGCACGTACAGAGTTGAAATATGGAACAACAATGAAGAATCTTATAAACGAGGAAATTCCAACTTGTGACACTCAGTCTGTAGACTGGAATAGGCCTGCACTGAACTTCCATGTTATGAATTATAATGAAAGTGCAAGCGAAGCAGAGTCCGAGCTGAAATATAATGGTCAGTGTGCTCATTAAGTGACGAAAGGGACTTAATTCACTCTTAAATTGCAGTGTGACTTTCCTTGCAGTAAGGGACATGTTAAATTGCTTAAACTCTGTGATGGATGGGCGAATGGAATAATAACGGAGATTACTATCCAGAGCATGTCCGCTCATATCACGATTAGTGACTTTTTCAGTCCCGTATTTAAGTTAACAGATTCATTGAAGTTTGAACAGTAATTTCCATACAATTACAGTACATGTAAATGGAATCAGAAAAAATTTGATATTTATCTTCAGCAAGAAATGTAATACAGTATTTTAGTACATATATGCATATTGGCATTTGAATAATTGTGTTTTCAGTTTTAAAATTTTTCACTATTTAAAATGGCATTATGACACCGCGGAATCTTCCAACCCCTCGTCCTGGTTAAGTGATGGTAGCCGCTATTGACAAGTATGTGCCCTTTCTTTACCCATTAACCTCAAGTGACACCACTGACCAGAAATTCAGTGCAGTCAGCGAAGAAGGTTATGCGATAAAGCCGAAATATCCTGTAAAAAACAAGTTTGTCAGTCAAAATGCGTGATAGAGTTGCCTCCACCTTTTTACAGACTGGGGTCATATGGCAAAACAAGAATGCCAAATATGAAAGCAATATCTCAATGGCCTTGAAACAATATTTGGGGTGGTATGCCCAACTTTAACATTTATTCTAAGTCGAAAAGGGGCCATAATTCATTCAAAATGCTTGATAGAGTTGCCTCCTCCTTTTAACAGACTGGGTTATGATGATAAACAAGTATGGCAAAATATGAAAAGCAATATCTCAATGGAATTTGAAAATATTATGGGAGGTATGCAAACTTTAACATTTGTGTGACGCAAACAGCTCACAAAGGCTCGACGCTGGGCGGTAGGAATAAGCTCCCCTAATCTTTAAATAGACCAAGCTAACAAAAAAAACAAATTGCTCTGAGTATTTTAAAATAGATTTATTAAAAACCTGACAATCCAGAGCACGAGAACAACCTCACTGTTTGTATCATAATTTGAACTTTGCATATTAATACACTGTTACTGTCATTTGTGGAAATAATCATGATTTTGTCATTTATTTAAAAACCAACTTTTTATTAACAATAGGGCCAAGATGGCCCTGATGTCCTCACGCTAAGAAACACTCCATAACAGTGTAAAACATGTTTGACCTAGTGATGTTCAGGAAACAAATATCTGACCAATTTTCATAAGATTGGACCAAAAAATTGGTCCTCTTTGCGATAAAACAACATTTTCTTAGATATGACCTAGTTTTTGACCTAGATGACATGTCTTCAAACCTCGACCTAGTATTTATCAACAAACATTCCGACCAAAAATTCAGTGAAGACAACTGCAAAAATACAGCTCTAACACATACAGAAGCTTTATTCTTGATTTGACCAGTGACCTAGTTTTTGACCTCAGATTGACCTAAAGGGGGGACATATTCAAATTCGACCTAGATTTCATTAAGGCAATCACCTGACCAAATTTCATAAATATCAACTGAAAAAAAACAGTCTCTATCGCATACACAAAGATTTTTCTCTTTAATTATGACCTAGTGACCTAGTTTATTGACCTCAAAACCCCATATTCAAACCGACCTAGTTTTCCATCAAGGCAATCACTCTTTGACCGGAGAATTCCATGAAGATCAAGTGAAAAATACATCTCTCTATTGCATTACACAAGGTTATTCTCGATTTTGACCTAGTGACCTAGTTTTTTTGACCCCAGATGTCCCATTTCGAAATCACCAGATTTTAATCAAGGTAATCATTCTGGCTCATTTCATGAAGATCGTTGAAATATACAGCCTCTATTGCTACCAAGGTTTTTTCTTGAATTTGACCTAGTGACCCAAGTTTCTGATCCCCAGATTACCCATTTTACGAACTTGGTTTAAATTCATCAAGTAATCATTTCTGACCAAAATTCATGAAGAATCAATTGAGAAGAAGAATACAGCCTCTATCGCATACACAAGGTTTTTAACGCAAATGACCTAGTGACGCTAGGTTTTTGACCCTAGATGACCCATATTTCGACTCGTCCTAGATTCATCAAGGTAATCATTCTGACCAAAATTCATGAAGATACAATTGATAAAATACCCGCCACATCCTATCGCATACACAAGTTTTCTATTGATATGGGGCCTAGTGACCTAGTTTTTGGATCCCGAGATACCCACTTTCGAACTCGGCCTAGATTTCATACAAGGCAATTCATCTCTGACCCAAAATTCATGAAGATCAATTGAAAAATACAGCACTATCGCATACACAAGGATTTTCTTTAGATTTGACCCACCTAGTGACCTAGTTTTTGACCCGAGATGACCCATTTTTCGAACTCGCCGAGATATTCATCAAGGTTATCATTCGACCAATACTCATGAAAAGAATTTAAAAATACAGCCTCTATCGCATACACACGTTTTTCTTTATTGACCCAGTTACCTAGTTTTTTTGACACCGAGAAGACCCATTTTCGAACTCGGCTTAGATTTCATCAATGTTATCATTCTGACCAATATCATGAAGATTAATTGAAAAATACCACACTATCGCATACACAAGGATTTTTCCTTTTATTTGACCTAGTGACTAGTTTTTGGACCCCGAGATGACCCATTTTCGAACTCGCCTAGATTTCATCAAAGTTATCATTCTGACCAATAATCATGAAGAGTCAATGAACAAGAAGACGCATGATTGACCTGAATCGCTCACGTCTTCTCTTTACCACAGATGACCTCAGTTCTGAGTATGACGACGTGTTTTTCTATTATCTGACATAGTGACTCGTTTTTTTTTGAGCTCAAGTGACCCAGTTTTGAACATTACCTAGATATTATCAAATAAAAATCCTGACCAATTTTCCTGAAGATCCCATGAAAAATATGGTCTCTAGAGAGGTCACAAGGATTTTCTATTATTGACCTATTGATCAAGTTTTCGAAGGTACGTGACCCTGGTTTATGAACTTTCAAGGTGAACAATATCTCACTAATTTTCATGAAAATCTCAGCCTGAAAATTATGGCCTCTAATAGGTCAACAGGTTTTTCTAATTTTAAAACCACTGGCCTATTTTCATATCGCAACGTGACCCAGTTTCGAAACAGACCTATATTAACATCAAGGTGAACATTTCAGAACAATTTTTCATGAAGATCCATTGACAAAATATAGTGGCCTCTTGAGGGTCAAAAGATTTTAAAATAATTTTAGGACCTACTGACCTAGTTTTGACCGCACTTGACCCAGTATCAAAACTGACCTAGATATCATCAAGATGAACATTCAGACCAATTTTTCATACAGATCACAGAAAAATAATGGCCCTAAGAGGTCCACAAGGTTTTTTAATATTTGACCTACTGACCCTAGATATAAACCTGCAAGAGACCCAGATATCACAATTATGACCTAGAAAATCAATGGCCACGGATACCCTTCTTCCAATATTTAATGGAGAACCATTTCAAAAGTATGGCCTCTAGAGAGGTCCACAAGGTATACTAATTTAACCCTACTGACTAGATTTTGGACCGCACAAGAACCCTGTATTCCACACTGACCTAAGATATCATCAAGATGAACAATCAGACCAACTTTCAAACAGATCCCATGAAAAATATGGCCTTTAGAGAGGTCACAAGGATTTTCTATAATTGACCTACAGACCTAGTTTTTTGATGGCACCGTGACCCACTTTCTAACTTGACCTAGATATCATTAAGATGAACATTTCAGACCAACTTCATACAGATCCCAGAAAACTATGATGGCCTCTAATGAGGTCCAACAAATAGGTTTTTCTGTTATTTGACCTACTGACCTAGTTTTTGAAGGCATGTGACCCACTTCGAACTCTTTGACCTAATATCAATCAAGGTGAACATTCTAGACAAATATTCAAGAAGATCTCATGAAATATATGGGGCCATCTAGAGAGGTCACAAGGTTTTCAATTTTAGAACCTACTTCTGACCTAGTTTTTTGACCACACGTGACCCAATTACGAACTTGACCAGATATCATCAAGAACGAACAATCGACCTAACTTTCAAACAGATCCATGAAAAACATGGCCTTTAGAGAGGTCCACAAGGTTTTTCTATTATTTGACCTACTGACGCTAGTTTTTTAAGGCACGTGACCCATTTCGTGAACTTGACCTAAATATCAACTAGGAGAACGTTCTGACCGCCATTTTCATGAAGATCTGTGAAATATATTGGCCTCTAAGAAGGTCACAAAGGATTTTTTCTCTTTTTTAGATATACTGACCTAGTTTTTGAAGGCACGTGATCCAGTTTCGAACTTGACCTAGATAATCATCAAGGTGAACGTTCTGGACCAATTATTCGATGAAGATCTTGTGAAAAATATGGTCTCTAGAGAGGTCACAAGTATATTTCTATTTTTTAGACCCTACTGACCTAGATTTGAACGTCACTGACCCCAGTTATTCGAACTGTCCTAGATATCATCAAGGTGAACATCTGACCAATTATCCATGAAGATCTTGTAAATAATAGGCCTCAAGAAAGAGGTCACAAGGTTTTTCCTATTTTTAGACCACTGACGTCTAGTTTTTTAAGGCACGTGACCCATGTTTTCGACGAACTTTAAGCCTATATTCATCAAGGTGAACGTTCTGACCAATTTTCATGAAAGATCTTGTGAAATAATATTGCCCTAGAGAGGTCACAAGGTTTTTCTATTTTTAGACTACTGACCTAGTATTTTGCGGCACATGACCCAGTTTCACGAACTTGAACCTAGATATCATCAAGATGAACATTCCTGACCAACTTACATAAAGATCCCCATGAAAAATGTGATCCTCTAGAGTGGTCCCAACCAAAAAGTTTACGGACCCGCACGGACGACGTGACAACCTCGCGATCACAAAAGCTCACCTGTCACTTGTACAGGTGAGCAAAAAATAACCAGCCTCTATCGCATACACCAAGGTTTTTCTTTGATTTGACCTAGTGACTATTTTTGAGACCCGAGATGACCCATTTTGCGAACTCGGCCCTAGATTTCATCAAGGTTATATTCCTGACCAATATTACATGAAGAATAATATGGAAAAATTACAGCCTCTATCGCATACACAATCTAAATGTTGACAGAACGACAGACGACAGACAAAAGACGACGACGCCGGACGCCGGACGCCAGACATCGAGAGATCAGAAAAACTCACCTGAGCATTGCTCAGGTGAGCTAAAAAGCAGTTAAAAATTGGTTGTTGTTCCTTTTGTGTAATTGAATAGAATTATGAAGCAGAATAAAACAGTCACCTATAAAGCAGTTTATACTTGAAAACTATCCGAACCGGCAACACCAAGAAGTCAGATTAGCTGAACCTCCATAGAGCAACAACCTCTTTACAACAAACACTTTCCTTCAGTCCAAATGGTGTTTGCTCTAAGGAGGTTGGACTGTATTATACAACTTAACTTCAACTTCCCCAGTAAGTATTATATAACTTAACTTTAATTCCATGACAATATTACACACTATGACAAAAAAAGATAATTAAAAATTATTTGTGGGGGGGGGGGGGGGGGGGGGGGGGCGGGGGGGGTGGGGCAGGGCTTCAACTTCCCTAGTAATACAGGGCAACTTGGCTTCAACTTCCCTAGTATTATACAACTTGGTTTCAACTTCCCAAATATGTATTATACAAACTGACTTCCAACTTCACTGTAAAGAAATTAATATTATTTCTTTCTATTGAAAGTAGGGATGGGAACGAATACTGAAATCAATATTCGAATATTCGGTTTGCCATATTCCGAATATATTACGAATATTCGGTTTGTTTTAATGGAAGCTTTAAATTCTTATAAGTGATTGGCATATACACAACGTATTCATTTGTTTAAAGCGTGGATCATCGTACGTAAATACGGCCTCAAAAAATTGTTTTATATGTTTCGTGTAACCCGTTCCTACCTACAAAACCTGCTTCCGTTCCTAGCGTTTTATTTCACGATTATGTTCAGAATAATCATGACAGATTTAACTAAATCATGTTTTAGCTTCCACGATGATACAAAAAAACAAAACGATTATAATTTAGACCGACGCAATTTTATCTAAAAATAGCAGGTCGTCCCATTTAAACACGTTGACGCGCTGTTTGTAATACCGCCGCCGCCAATTTGTGAAAATTTTTCTGCAATCGTCGTGTAAACATCGTCGTGTTATAAGCAAAATAAAAAGGCAGACTTAAACTCCTTCAACATGCTTATGCATTCAATCATAATGTTATATCTTGATTTTATTATAAAGTACTTCAAAATTTAATTCCGAATACGGCCGATGGCGGATGAAAACCGATCCTGCGAGGGTCTGAAACGTCATACAAAATATTGTGAAAGATCGACAATATCTACAAGTTTGGTGTTGTTTTCGAAAAAAAATAATTCTACAACTTGTTACATAAAACAGGTGCCAATAAAAATGAACAAAAGATAAAAAGATATCACATTTACGCCTAATACAAACTGTTAATCCGTAGCGATGACCCCAGGTAATTATGCATTGCAAGTTTCTTGTTAATTGGACATCTTTTGACATGCATCTGACACATTGACGCCTGGGGTCTGTTGCAAACTGTTAATCCGTAACGATGGCCCCTGCCAATTATGCATTGCTATTTTCTTGTTAATTGGACATCTTTTGATACGCGATAAACAAACATGACATGGTTTTATTCTGTAGAATTAGCATGCTCATGTTGCCCAAAATCAATGATACTTATTTTGAAAAAAAAATATACAATAATTTACGAATATTCGAATTTGATTTTCATATTCGAATATTCGACCAATTTTCGAATATTCGAATATTCGGATATTCGTTCCCATCCCTAATTGAAAGGGTATATTTCATCAGTAAAAAAAGGCGAGACAAAATAAGGAAAAATCGAGGTTAATTAATGAACTCGTCACTATAGAAAAACATGTTGTTTTCTTCACAAAGTGTACATAAAGTGCCCCTAAAACAATTGTTCAGGTCATATAAGTGTTATAAAAACAAGAGCTGTCCGTAAGACAGCCAAGCTCGACTATTCGAAATATTGTCCCAGAGGTAGGAAAATATTACCTAAAAAGGTTAAATATCAAAAGAGTTTTAAGTTCAAAAGGGGGAATAATTTGACCAAAATGCATATCAGTTATGGAACTTGCTGCTATCAACTAGTTTTATAACCCCTAAGGCACGTATGCGAAGTTTCAATTCAATATCTGCATTAGTTTTGGAGATAGAAACTCGCATGTAAAACTTTAACCATAATTTTCAAAGTCCAAAAGGGGGAATAATTTGCCCAAAATACATGCCAGAGTTATAGAACTTGATCCAGTGAGGTTAGTAATTGACCTAGAAAAAGAAAAAATAAGTTTCAAATCTATATGCCTTTTAGTAATAGCTGTATGTACTTGCACGCAAAACTTCAACCAAAATTTTAAACTAAGTCCAAAAGGGGGTATAATTTGGCCAAATGAAGTCAGAGTTATGGGACTTGCTGCTATCAACTAGTTTTATAACCCCGAAGACACATGTGAAGTTTCAAATCAATATATCTGCATTAGTTTTGGAGATAATAACATGCATGTAAAACTTTAACCAAAATTTTCTAAGTCTAAAAGGGGGCATAATTTGCTCAAAAAACATGTCAGAGTTATGGAACTTGACCCAGTGAGGTTGGTAATTGATCTAGAAAAAGAAAAAAATAAGTTTCAAATCTATATGCCTTTTAGAAATAGCTGTATGTACTTGCACGCAAAACTTTAACCAGAATTTTCTAAGTCCAAAAGGGGGCATAATTTGGCCAAAATGAAGGTCAGAGTTATGGGACTTGCTGCTATCAACTAGTTTTATAACCCCGAAGACACATGTGAATTTTCAAATCAATATCTGCATTAGTTTTGGAGATAATAACTTGCATGTAAAACTTTAACCAAAATTTTCTAAGTCTAAAAGGGGGCATAATTTGCTAAAAATACATGTCAGAGTTATGGGTCTTGACCCAGTGTGGTTGGTAATTGATCTAGAAAAAGAAAAAATAAGTTTCAAATCTATATGCCTTTTAGAAATAGCTGTATGTACTTGCATGCAAAACTTTAACCAGAATTTTCTAAGTCCAAAAGGGGGCATAATTTGGCCAAAATGAAAGTCAGAGTTATGGGACTTGCTGCTATCAACTAGTTTTATAACCCCGAAGACACATGTGAAGTTTCAAATCAATATCTGCACTAGTTTTGGAGATAGTAACTTGCATGTAAAACTTTAACCAAAATTTTCTAAGTCCAAAAGGGGGCATAATTTGCTCAAAATACATGTCAGAGTTATGGGACTTGTCCCAGAGAGGTTGGTAATTGACCTAGAAAAAGAAAAAATAAGTTTCAAAGCTATATGCCTTTAATTGATGGCTGTATGTACTTGCATGCAAAAACTTAACCAAGGTGTGACGCCGACTCGAATAGTCGAGCTAAAAACACAGGTTAATTAATAAGCATGTCCTTAAAGAAAAACATGTCGCTTCTACTAATGAAATGCATTTAAAATGCCCCTTAAACAATTAGTCAGGTCATATAAGTATTATACTGCGGTAAATTGATC